>NC_025998.2:125603603-125783603 GCF_000442705.2 Elaeis guineensis
ACAGTGCATCTTGGCAACCAGGCCAACCACACTCACATTGCATAGATTATCTCCCCACTGCTGTCCACATCAAGCTCCGGATCAGAGTCAAGATCCTCCATGTCATCATCAAGGTCTATGCTGCCTGTCAAATATGGGTTCAGCCCACGAGTGCCAGCTGCAGGGATGGTTGCCTCAGCTATAATCTGCATTATCTCATCAATGCTCTGCATGGGTTGGTCAGGCTCCTCATATTGGTTGCTCATCGTGTTGTCATCCATCAGATCAGCAGGAAGGTTCTTCAAGAACCACTCATGATTTTGTATCTCAGGGATTGTTATCCTCTGCACATTTATGTGTTAAAATTAACAAGATTGCTTTCTACAAAAAAAAAAAAAGGAAGTCAAACATCAACCATGTCGAAGTGATCACAATTCTACAGCATTAGCCTGCATGGTGGCAGTGGGTTTTGGAATATTTTTCATGCACTTTTAACTCGAAATAATGATGAAAAAAAAATTAGTCCAAGCATAGGAATGCCATTAGCAGCTACTTGACATAACATGCCATTCTCTCTAATGGAACTGAAAACTGCTCCCAATTCAGTGAACTTCATGTCATTCAAAAGCATGAACTATAGACACAAATATTTTTATAATGCAAAAGGAATGTGCACAAACCAAATCTGCCAACGACTATATGCGAAAAGGGTAAAGGATGATATTTGACAGTGAAGTAATCCAAAAAAAAGTGTAATTAGGCAGTGATAAGCAGACTAAGAAACCCATTAATAGAACGAGCACAATGACACAATTTGCTGCATGTCTTAATTCTTTTCATGATTTCTATGTTTTTCTGAGGTTGCCCAATTCTTCCATGCCCTTCAACACAAACCAAGTTTCTCCATGAGAGAGAAGCTGCAGTTTTCACTTGCTAAGGGCCATAAAACCCAAGTCAACCTCCATCACCATAGGGGCAACTTCTAAGTTGTCTCTAATATTTATCGTTTTAAAGATCTCACCATGATTTTTTTAACTAAAAAATAAGCCACTTGCTTTTCAGTCAAAATGGAACCACTGCTGGATTTATCCCCTTTTAATATCATAATGAGCATTTAAAATAAACATATGCGATAATTCAGTTCTGAGCCACACCCTACACCATAGAATAGTAGTAACTCAGATTTGAGTGCTTCCACGGTCTGACAAACTCATCCAGATAAAACTGGGTATTTTCAAAAGGATAGAGTACTCACCATAGCAGGATTGCCAACAAAAATCCTTGAGATCAGTTGTCGGCACTCAGGAGATATGTGGACATAGTCTGGAATTGAATACTGAACTCCTAATATACGCTGCAATAGGAATTCATTAGGTCAGATGATATTATGAATAGCTATATGATAAAGTGGTTAGGAACAACAACTATACCATAAGGGTAATTCAAAAATCATATAAAAAAGTTATACCTGTATTGTCTTTCGGAAGTTTTTGGGCTCTTCTGGATCCTCAAAAGGATATGCTCCCACCAACATCACATATAAAGTCACTCCACAAGACCACACATCAGCAATCTGCAGTGGTGTTGAAAAGGCTTGAGATTATAAGAGGAAAATGCAATAATAGTGACATGAGTTTTACAGTTTTCCAATACAAGCAATTATCCATCAGCACTTTGCCAAAAAGTTATATGACATAGCAAGCATATGATCAATGCAAGTGACAATATCTATTAGACCTGTGTAGAACATAAATAATAACAAAGAAATATTTAGGTCCTTCAACTACCCATACTCATGTGGTCAACATTCAGATGTGAAATAGGGTGAGAAGGTGGCTAGACAATTACATAATATTGTTGCATGATTATAACAAACCCCTGTTGGAGAAAACACAGAATCATCAAAAAGTACCAAAGTTGGGTTTTATATATATGTGTGTGTGTGTGTGTGTGTGTCTATATATGTATGTATATGTGTGTGTGTGTGTGTGTGTGTGTGTGTGTGTGTGTGTGTTTGTGTATATATATATACAACCATTACCTGCTTAATTATATAGCATATTGCAACACTCAGAGATTTTATTTCAGTTGTTACCATTATTTTTCAACCCAATCAACAACTGCGAGTTTCTGTTTACAGTATCCAATGGTGTAAAATCTTGTCATCCCATTTTACAAGAAAATACAAAAGATTTTACAGCAAATGTCTCTGAAGTGTCACGCATGACATGACTAGCACTGTTTTGAACTTATTATGGAGGTTCATTACGTCAGCTTTACAATCCTATCAAAGGGTAAAATGCCATCTTGGTTTGCAAATTGAATCCAATGGAACTAATTCAATGCATCTGCTCAACATCACTAGCTACCCTTGCATTGCCACCCAACCATCATCTATACTTTATCGACATCAACCACCATCTACTCCCCATCTACCAACTCAACCAAGCCTTAATCCTCAAAACTTGTAGGGGTCGGTTACATGAATCCTTTTCTTTCATTCCACTCTGTTTAGGGCCACACTTTCGGAAAGATCTAAAGATATCAAGTCATTTCTTACCATCTGATCGCAAGTAATTTTTGGTCTACCTCTACCCCTCTTTCTTCTTCATGTATCACATTACACTTCCATACTAGTGCATTCCTTAACCTACATTGTACATGTCCAAACCATCTAAGTCATGCTCTCAATTTGTCCTCAATTGGTGCCACCTCTACCTTTTTCATGAGTAACTTTATTTCTTATTCGGTCTTTTATTTCATTACCACACATCCATCTCAACATTCTCATTTCAGCCACACTTATCTTGTGCATATGTTGTTTTCCAATTGCCCAACATTCTGTACCATAAAGCATAACTGGTTATATGGCAATTCTATAAAATTTTCTCTTCAACTTGATAGGTATCCTACGATCACTTAATATTCTAGTTGCACGTTATTTTATCCAACCTACTTTAATCCTATAATAACATCCTCTTCAATCTCTCCTTCCTTGTGAATAGCTAATCCTAAATACCAAAATGATCACTCTTCGAAACTTCATGATCCTCAATTCTCACTCCTCTATTTCTAATTTTACTAAAACCATATTCCATATATTCCATCTTGGTCCTACTTGACCCAAAATCCTTAGATTCTAATGCACTCCCCCATCATTCTAACTTATGATCAAACCCAATCATAGATCCAATCATTAGGATTATATCATCCGCAAATAGTATGCACCAAGGAATATTGATAAGAATCATTCTATCCTACAGTCATTAAATGAGTATTAACTTCCTCCCAAGAAACATATTCCAACTCGATACTTGTAGCTACTTACAGAAGTTTGTCATCTTATGTGCTGCTCCATGCTGGCTGGTACTATCACCCAACAAAAGTTAGCACAGCACCTATTAAGTATTTTTTACTAAGTTCTTTTTTATCTTAAAAACAAAATTGGAAAGGCACAGCACATGCTAACACAACGCTATATGGCATCTCCCTCAAGCACAAGCACATAAATCCTTGCTACTTATTATGATAAAAAACACTCAAAGGTTCCTCATTATTAGAGTCCTTACTATAAATTGACATACGATCCTTATTCTATAATACTGCTAATAATCTTCCACAATTCAACTAAATAGGGGAAGAAAGAAGAAGGGAATAGATAGAATAGAAGAATAAGAGAAGAAGGTATCGGAATCCACCAAAGGAGTTACTCAACTACTTAGCTATACACAAATCTTAGAGGTGAATTAGCACATGCAGAACATACATATGTGATTGCAATTTATTTTAACCATGAGAAATGTAAGTAAATCTGCAGCTCTAATTTAGGTCCATATAAAGCTTTTTTACCAGAATTTAAGCAAGGTATGCTTTTACCATTTTGACATTATCATAACTTATCATAAGGCATCTAATCCTAACCAACAGTACAGGAAATTTCTTCTGCTTGCCTCAATAACTTTCCCAATTGAAGAACATTCTAAGAGAGAAACTCCAAGACATGTTGAAGTTGCACAAAAACAGTACAATCATATTCTTAACTCCTGTTGTATTCTTTACGCCCGCATCTTGATCTTGAGCTAATCCTACACTCAAGAGAAAATGGTCTAAACTTTGAACTGAAAACCAAAAACCACTTTGATGAAACTAAAATTGTTCTAAATTAATTATTATGATTGCATTTTTAGGGTCAACCTGGTCTAATATGCTATACATACATCTTTTTACCCCACAAAGCATTTGCAAATAATGCACTCGAGACAATCTATTCTCCATGCAAGATTGCTCTTTCATTGTCGCATATGCACCCGTATATGCACATGCAGTCCCTTGACCGCACTGCATTGCTTATATACCATTGCCATCCCCAGTAATAATGCAAATGGATCCAAAAAATGAACCACTTAGCATTGTGCAGCCGCATATACAGCTTGCTTGGTATTATATGGCTACTATGTGAGCCCGCTTATAATTCCAAATCACATGCACAACCCACACTTATATAGGTCCGAGCAGGAAAGGTGGGTTCTAGTTGATGGTTAGGTTTGATATGGGCTTTAAGTGGGCCTAATATGTAGTAAATATTAGAATGTTACTTATTTTATGATTATTGCTATAAGGTATTAGCTGCTAAAAATTAAGCGTAATTGTTAGTTACTAATGTTATTGATATTGTCATTAGTCATCAAAAAATATCATTATCATTATTATTGCTATTGTTATACTTAATTTATTATGTTTATTTTTAAACAGCTAAAAAGAAAATCAAATATGCACCCAATGTAGAGTAGCTAGAAGTTGTATTTCTAAACATGGGACATTTGAAAACCATCACAAAACCTATAAGAGTTGGCTTGGAACAAAGGTGTACTTATATTGAAGGAGGAAGAAATTAGGCTTTAATATATAATTGCGTTAATCTCGAGATGAAGATATATATTGTTGAATTGATCTTCTTCACTAGGTTCAACCTTGATCTATTCTTAAGAAAAGATCCTAGGGGAAAAAAAAGAATGGTGTTGGGGGAGGAGGGGGGCTGGAGGGGTGTGGATGATGAAATTTATCTCCTCAACATCTGACAATTGTAGGTTCACACATATTGTGTTCTTTTTGGAGACTAGTCCAGGAGAGGAAAATTTCAGCTATAAAAAGGAAGAACTTAATTCATGCACTTGAACAACTTTCCTGACTGGTTTTGGTGAGAGCCAACAATCTTCCTTCTTGGATAGCCTAGAATATCAAGATTATCACAACGAGTCACATTCACCATTTCAAAAACTAATTTCCCAGGGAACCACAATACTTTAAAGCATTCATATGGCCATATAAAATGGGAAAAACAGAGAAAGAAGAACAGGGTAACATGAAGTCCACCATGAAGGAACACTTCTGGTCTGAACAGCAAAATTGTATTTTAAAACTTTTTGATGATAGACTGGCATGTGCACATATAAAACCAGCTTACTTCCATCCTTAGAAACATAATTAGCAAGTTCTAATATAATGGACAAATTCTATTATTATTAAAGGCAATCTGAAAACATACAGTAGTATACCCCAAAACTCAATTTACACATAATATCCCAGGCTAAGAGTTTCTTTTTAAAAATTAAAAGGAAACGCGGTCCAATGATACTCTAACTATTTTAAATACCATAGGTGATGCCAGAAATAGTAGGGGGCTAAGCAAAAAAGAAGAAAAAGATCGGGATAAAGAGAAAGTAAATAAGAAAAAGAGATCACAAGTGGAATCCACCACTAAATCCAAAGAAATTTTTACACAAATTTCATTCCAAATTCTTTACTATCTCTCTCCCTACCATATATATAGACACAAGATGACCTTACAATTGTCATTGCACTGATGCTTCAACTTTCTAAAAGATAAATAAATAAATACTTTACAAACTCTAAAAGCACCATATATGAAACATAGTTAACAAGCCTAGAAATGTTGAGAGACACATTCACTGCCAATAACACATAATTAAAGCTTAATAACCACTTTGAATAGCATAATTATTATTTGACTTTGATTTCTTGACTAAACTATAGGATAATCCAGAATGGTCAAAACCAAAATGGGCTGACCAAACATAGTTGGCGCACCGCTCCTACGTCAATAGAAAGCTATGTACAAAAGCTCTTGAATACAAGCATAAAGGCTGTACTCAGATTGCAGTTTTTTAAGTATTGACTGGTCAGGAACTAACTTTTTATTGGACAATTAGATAGCTGTGTGAACCAATGGTCTTCCCAAAAACTGTGGCTGTTAAACAAGGGCAGAGATACTTTCAATATATGATCTAGAAGAAAGGAGGTAGGGATAAACTGTGCATCTTAATCATAATAAATAAACCTACTCCTAGGTGCATCAGGTTAGCTCATGAATCCAACCATAAATGAAATAAAGTAAATGTCCTGATCTACAAGCCAATTAAAGAAGAAATCTTCTGTTTGAATTGTCAGTCTGAAGATGCATGTCACATGGAACCTAAATACATAAAGTGATTATGCAACCTTTGCATAAATTGCTTGGCTTTTGCAAGTTGTAAAGAATTTAATGTAGAAAAAAATAAAATGACAATAAAACAATAGTGATGATAATGATGAAAATAAAATGCCAACAAAACAACAGTGATGATGATGATGATGAAAATAAAATGACATTAAAACAGTAGTGATAATGATGAACACAATAAGCCCCAAATCATGCAATATCACAATTTCTCCTCAAGACTATCTAGAAATATGTTCTTTGAATCTGGCCAAATATAGTGGGAGGCATAGTTGAAAAATCAAGTGAATTTGAAGCAAAGCCTGGATTCTAGTTCAGCCAAAAGGGGATAAAATTGGAGGACAGGTGCATTAGATAATCTCAAAAAATGGCTCATTCTGATGTAGGCCCATCTGTTATTGGATTCAACACCTACTTATGAAGTGGTAAAATCTAAAGTCAAACCAGTTGCACCAGTATCACCAGCAAAAACAATAAGAGATTAGGTGACCACACTAGTTCATCTCCAAACTATCAGTTATCGGATCTAACTAAATTCAATTACTAGCTTCTAATGAAATTGTTGTAATTTTTTCATCAATAGGTCCAAAATTGATAAACTGAAAGATGTACTAAGTAGAACTACATCATTAAGGAACACATTACGAAAAATTAATTTACCTTGCCATCATATTCCTTCTTGAGTAGCACTTCAGGAGCAATGTATGCAGGAGTTCCAACAGTTGATTTTGGTTGTGAATGCAGAACAGATGACTGAAAATTAATTAAGTCAAGGTTATGCAGAGGTAAAAATCCAGAGAGTAGAAACTCAAATAAAAGCATAAATATAATGATGTGTGCAATAGTTTCTATCAGAACCAAACTTCATGCTAAATTGGTATGTAATTATGTATGTGCAAGTCATAAGCACACTGCTTGTGAATCAATGCTAAGAATGGACAATGGACTTTAAAATATGATTATCAAGGTACAATATCAGTCAGTGATCCATGTATTTCCCAGTGGCCAAGAACATGTACCTTGGAATACCCAAAATCACATATCTTCAGACGAGGAGCCACGCTTCCATCCAACAAGGTGTTCTCCAATTTTAAATCACGGTGACATACTTGCTTGACAATAAGGAAACACAGCAAGAAAATTTAATCATATGTGATAATCTAGAAAAGATCAAAACAAAATGGAAATATTTCACATTAAATACCATAGAGTGGCAATAGCTAACTCCTGATATAAGCTGCTGGAAGAAAAAGCGAGCCTGCAAGGAAAGGAGAAATAGTATAGCAGCTTAAGAAACAAGTACGAGAAAAAGAAAAGAAAATCAAGTATCAGTTAAACTTGAACCTCATCCTCACTGAAGCGGCCAGCATTGCAAATGCGCTCAAAAAGCTCACCACCAGAAGCATATTCCATGACAATAGCCAAATGGGTTGGAGTTAGAATAACCTAATTTCAGCAAGGTAAGCCAAAATGAGTTTTTCCCCTCCTTTTCCTTTCCAGAAAAATGCAAATGAAACTTCAAACTCAAAAACACACCTCTTTGAACCTAATAATATTAGGGTGCCTCAAAGACCTGTGGTTAATTATCTCTCGCTGAACATTTTCATCAATCTGTACAAAAAAAAAAAAAGAAAAAAAAAAAAGAAAAAGTTATAGCACCATATTAGGACAGTATAAATGGTGCAGCTGTAGCAGATTTAAACATTCATATATTGGATCAAAGTTCATCAGAATATATCTTAAATCCAGTCATCATTAGCAAATGAAATCATCAGCACAACCAAACTCCAGACTGTTAGCAAATCAATGATTCCCTTGGCTCATGCAGCAGTATGATGTCTCTTCTGCTTACCATATTAGTTGTGTCCTTGTGAGTGGACCAAGAATGTGAAGGCTTTCTTACTTGATTATAAAATTAAAAAAATCAACACTAGTCAATAATTTTCAAGGTCTAGCATAACCTCTACTCAATCTATTAAGAAAAAGTTAGTAGTGAAAAGCTCATGCCACAACTCATAATTTTTGGCACTAGGAACAGCAGGACATGGATTTTTTATAAAATAACAGAAAACTTCCAAACAACAGCTGTCGGTTCACAGTCCCGAAAAATGCTTTCAACACAAAAAGAGGCAAGTCCTATTAAATTATGTGAACTTCAACAGTTTCGGAATCTAGTGCCAATGATACATGGTAAAAACAAATCAATCCATCTAATCATAGAGGAGGAAGAACAGAAGCAAAGCAGATAAACCCTCACTAAGAATAAAATTCTGAAATTTATTGACAAGGTATAATAAATTTAAATTTACACCACTGAAAAGTCCTTTACTCATTTTGCAAGATTAACTAGTTTTCTCAGAACCAGGATACTACTTGGCTTTCCAGAGAATTTGAGGAAACAAAGCAAAAGGTGCCAAGACAAAGTGACAAATAGTTTTAGTAACAGATAAGACTACCTAAATGGAAGCACATGATACGCGATCTTACTGTTCACTTTGAATGTAAACTAACCGAAGTCATATCTCCTTGTTATTATGACTAATCAAAAACTAATTAAAATTATCAGCACTTAGTTTCAGGTTTTTAAAGTAAGAATATAGCCCCTGCCCGAGGCAGAATCACAATATAGAGGCTCAAAAACAAAAGGAAAACTTCTATCCTCCACCAATTGGTCCACAGTTCCAGAGATGCTTTTTTGTAGATACGATATGCCTGCCATGATGAATAATGTCAAACTTTAACGATATCTGCCTTTCATACTGTAGATAAACAGTAAAGTCCCGTAAATCCAATTGCTCCTACCAACGTAGGAGAAAAACCCTGGAAATCCCCCAAACGCTTGACCTGGATAAATTCTCAAAATAAACATAAATGACTACAGATGGTTCCAGGAACTGAGAATAAAATTCATCCTTTGTTTTACTTGATTAACAAAAAGTTCTCAAAGTCAAGAGTCAGTGAATTGTAATGAAGAAAATCCAAGAAAATAAACTGAGGGTCGGAGCTAATTATGAAGCAACCTCACTAAAACAGCATGAAAGATTCAAACTTTATGCCGTAAAAGCTAACCAAAAAGACGGAAAAACAGCAAACCATAAACGAAACAAATCAGCTCTTCAAACCGGGTGCCCAACTGACCTTCTCGCCCCGCTCGATGTACTTCACCGCCACCAGCTCCCGTGTCTTCTTATCCCTCATCAGCCTTGCGATCCCGAAGTTCCCGGACCCGATGTCCCTCACCAGCTCGTACCGGTCGCTGTCGTGCATTATCGGCAGATCCATCGCCGGCCCGACCGTCAGCGCCGCACGATCCATGATCCCCCAATCCTGTCCCCGCTCTCACATCACCAACACCCCCCCCCCCACCCCGGAGCTCAAAATACCCCCCAGCTACCCCTTCCCTCCCTCGATCCGATCGGGCCAGTGGATCAGAAAGCCGAGGATGGGTGGCCGATATAGACTGCCCGTGAGCTCCGACCACGTGACAACCCTCTCCTCTCTCTCTTCCCCCCTTTCCCCTCCGTCCGCCTCGCTCTCGGCCTTAGATCTCTCTCGTTTCCTCCTCCTCTTTATTTCCTTTATCTCGGGTTAGGGTTTGGGATTGGGAGGAGCTTCGGCGATGGCGATAGCCCCCTCGTGACCTCCTTTTACTTTCCCTCTGCGACCCCCACGAGAGAGAGAGAGAGAGCGCGCGGGGGACACAGCGATGGCGAGAGATCTTATCCTGCCCTTCGCCGACGAATTAAATAAATATCCTGAAAAAGACCCATCGGAATTACCAAATTGCTCTCCATCTAACTATTTCCCACGCAATCATCGCACCGTATGATTCGCATCGTACGGCGAAGAAGAGTTGACCCGGCGTGGGAATTTGGTTTCAGTGTTAGGTGCGGAGCACGGTTCGGGATCGCACGGCTGCGATTTTTTTGACCGTTTTGAATTGGGCAGGCCGTGCGAGAGCTCCGGTGAGGTCACCTCGCTTGCCCGCTTGGTTTATACTCTATACTGGTGAGCTAACCGGGGAAGGAGCGGCGACGGGGCGCTTGCGTGCACCGGCAATGAGGAGAAACGGTTGGGGCTGGTGACGGCGACGGCGATGTGAGGGTATTTTGGTAATTTTACCGAGTTTTAGCGGCTGTAGGCAAGCGTACCGAGCCTGTCAGGGCGTGGGGACATCGCTAGCGGTTCTCCGACCCAATTATCGTGGTGCCTAATTTGGGCTGATCCAAATGACGGAAATGCCCTCCAGCATGCTTTCAGTGCCGAATAAGGGAAAACGGACATTATTGGTGCCAAAAAGCGAAAAAGAACCGGGCCGGGGGCCGCCACGTCATCGAGGTCACGTGAAATTGTCCGCCCGTCAGGTGACGTGTTCGTTGGACGGCAACGGTTTCGTACGCGTGCAGCCGGCCATAATGGGGATTGTTCGAGCCTAAAATCGGTAATTTGAAGACGGGGAAGAAGTTGCGGGTACGAACGAACGGCGACGTTAAAATATGAATCGTCTCAATCGAAAATGACGTCATGGAAGAAAAGGTGATGTCATGGAAGGATTTGAGAGGTTGTTGTTACTTGGTTACAAATGGAAGTCTGTTTCTCGGTGTTACTAATTTTTCCCCGTCTTTCCTGACGGTAAAGGGTGCCTCTAAGCGACTTTTATTTTATTTTATTTTATTTCGTTTTGTACGGAAGCAAACATAGCCCGAAAATAAAGGAAAAACTTATAAAATAAACATCTGGAGCGATACTCGCAACCAGGAAAACTAACAGCCAGCCTACAAGATTCTCCCTTCTTTTTTTTTTTTTTTTTTGGGTGGGGGGTGGGGAAGAAAGCCAGCCGACAAGTTGACATCAAGTTTCCATGCATGCCTGGCTATCTACTTAACCATCTGGTTGGCTTTGCGATGTATATGAGTTGCGATAGAAGTAGAATAAACTTTTTTCCGTTGTCAGATATTTTTTGAGAAGCACATTTAGAAGAGAAAGGGTTACTAATCTGGTTTATGACTGTGGTTGAATCATCCGCAAGCCAGATCCATCTGGTGAGCTTTGCGATGTATATGAGTTGTGATAAAAATAAAATAAACTTTCCTTGCTGTTAGATATTTTTGAGAAGTAACTAATCCGCACATCTAGAAGGAGAAGGGTTATTGATCCGGCCAACGACTGTAGTTAAATCACCCTCAACTTGGATCTATTTTGTATAAAAATAGAGTGTTGCCTCTTGAATCCCAACCCAAGCCGCCGTAAGCTCGCCATCGGCACTACGCATGGTTTTGCGTTGTTTAATGCTGCAATAGACAGCATAAGGGGATAAGATGGAACCCACTGGAAGAGGTGAAAGGAGAGGAAAATACTGATTGAAATTAATCATGGAAAAAATTGGTAGGACACCTCAGAGTCTGAGGGTATAATCGAAAAGAAATATAATATTTCTCCATCGATTACGTACTCCTTAATTTCTTCCATCTATTATAAAGCAATTCTTCATCTCTTCCGATCGGCCAAAATGATAAATAAATCGGAGAGGGCCATCACAATCTCCGGCCGCCCTTGGATAGTTCCAATTCTATGCAACAACTGCAAGTTATCTATAATAAAAAATATCTTTAAATTTTATGTAAAAACTCTTAAATTATCTATAACAAGAAAGACCCATGCATAATTTTTTCCATCTCATTAAGGTGACAGCATGACCGGGCCAGAAAAGATAGAGAAGAGAAAGAAATATGAGATAATTTTAATTAAAATTAGAATGGATTATAGGGTGAATAGGAGTAGCCATGTTATTCGACTTGTTTGGTTATGTTTGGAGTTTCAAAAAAATAATTAAATAAAAAACATTTTTGAAAAGTCAATTTTTAAAGTACATCAACAGAGTAGGATTTGAATGATGGCGAGAGCTGGGGAATTGAGTTTTTAAATATTAAAATATTTATATTTTAAGAAATAAGAATGAGAATGAAAATAAAACTTCAGTCCAACCAAATGATTAGAATAAAAATTACGTATTTCTATTTTCATTCCATAACTTAACTTCTTCCAACTAATTATGTCCCAAATGTAATTGATCGGTTACATATCAAATTCTCACAATACATTTTATAAACTAATAATAGTGATTCATTTATATATTTATTAAAATATGAGATAACATATGGTCGGTCGTGACATGCCAAGCCAATGCCGCTTGGGTAGGAGAATTTTTTTTCCATGCGACCAACCAGCATCGCGTAGCATTTTTCTTTGGCTCCAGATATCATCTATTAAATTCTAAAAACTGAACACGGCAATACAGTGACGGGAATTGGCTCGTTATTTAATTTTCAAACATCGAAGTAATTGGGAAACCATGTATCACGCCTCCGATCCGAGATTTGCGAATCGAGGGTCGCGGCAACCGCCGCATACTTATGAAGAACTCTCTCCATAAGCATGCAAGGCATCTCATTACAATATCAATGCATCGCAGCGGAATAAATTCAAATAATTATTATTCAACTGTAATTCAAGTAATTAAATCAAATGTCTTACATCTAATAAAATTTTTCACTAAAAATAAAACATTAGATCTAAGTTTATTGAAGTTGACAATGCTAAATCTCGCCTCTAAAAGCTCTGTCCCAATATTTCTTCCCACACTCGAAATTAATTATCTGAATCTGAAAAATAGAAAGAAAGGTAATGAGCTAGACAGCCCAGTAAGTAACAAATATCTCAACTAGATATTTTATAATTTTCAAGAACAATGCTGCAAATAAACATAAAAATATAATTCATGCTGATTTAATGCAGATCCAATATTTTCAAATATTCACATATAATATAATCATAAATTCGATTCGATTCAAAACACTCGTAACTCAACAGCCTCGACTATGACCAACGTTTAACCCCCATTGGCGGGGTCCACAGAATACCAGCGCACAACCCCCACTGGCAGGGTCCACAAATACCAGCGCACAACCCCCACTGGCAGGGTCCACAAAGTACCAACGTATAATCCCCATTGGCGGGGCCCACTGAAACATAGTTAGGCTGAGAGCATAAATCCGATCTATATCAAAACACTTAGTACCACAATATATATCATAATCTTTCACTAAACATGTGCATGAATCGATATACCATAACATTTCAAAAGTATTTTTCTTTCAAAACATAATTTCATAAATCATGCATAATTTCAGAGAATAATTATTTATTTTCAGAATAAATATGGAATATCTCAAGAAGATGATTCATTACTTACCTTTCACGGAGCACTGAATGAAAAGATCAACTAACTTCTAAGAGATTCTTCCATGCCTATTATCCAAAATTATATTTTTACATTAATTTTTAATTCAAAATTAAATCTAACAAATCCCAAAATCAAAATCTCGCTTAAAATCAGACTCGTCTCTAAACTCGATCAGAATCATCAGATGAAGCCTTCCACTACGCTAATCTTAGAAGGATAACTTTAGAGAGAGAGAAAATCCATCAAGAGAGAAAAACATCCTAGAGAGAGAAAATTCTAGAGAGAAAGTAGAGAGAGAAAGTCCAATTTCAGAGAGAGAAAATCAGGGTTCAGACTGAAAGAAGAGAGAGAAGAGAGAGAAACTCTCTCTCTCATCAATTTCAATTTTTTATTTATTTATTTATTTATTTACTTACTTATTTGTTCATATATATATATATATATATATAAATATATATATATATATATATATATATATATTTTATTATTATTATTATTATTATTATTTCTTTTCTTTTCTTCTTTTTTTTCCTTTTCTTTTTCTTTTTCTCTTTTTCCTTCTTTCTCTTTTCTTTTTCTTCTTTTTCTTTTTCTTCTTTTTCTTCTTTTCTTTTTTTTTTCCTGGTTCTTCCCACGCCGGAACAGAGGACTGGCGTGGCCCATGTTTTGCCGGGCCGTTCAGGCCACGGCCGCCACGGCGGAGGCCGGCGGCCGACGGGGGCCACTCCCCCGGTCATGGAGGAGGGTGGCCGGCGATCAATTTCGATCGCCGGCGCCGAAAAATTCAAGGAGAATAGCTCAAAAATAGGGTGTCTTTCCCGACCGGAAATCGGCGACTTTCGTCGCCGGCAGCCGCGCACAACTGCACGGGGAGGAAGGAGAAGAAAGAGGGGAGGAAGAGGAAAACTTACCTCAGCCTCCGGAGACCTCGTCGGCGGCAATCACAGCGAGAAATCGAACGATATCCGCGGCTTCGATTTGAGAAAAACGGAGAGAAAGAGAGAGGGAGGAGGTCGATCTTCAGTCTAAAGGGGAAGGGGTCTTCTTATAGAGAGTCCTAGGACTCCGAAGGGTCCTAGGATTCCTAATTTCCATGGGTTTCGCCGGAGAAGAAGACTCCTACCGGGAGTCTTCTTCCCGGTTGCTCTGTTTTTTTTTTTTTTTTTTTGGGGCTATAACATTCTTCACCCCTAAAAAGAAATTTCGTCCTCGAAATTTTTCATACCTGTTATCATTGTATTGGAAGCCTGTGGATTCTGTTGAGTAAGCGCATAAACTCTTCCCTGGGTTTTAGAAATCTTTCCGCCATCCTTATGTTGTCCTTCATGAGTTCTTTTGCCAGCTTGATTTTCAGTATTTAGCGGGCAGCTAGCAATTTTATGATCTTTCTGACCACATTTGAAACAAGCACCGGTATTCCAATAGCAATCTTTGTCTGCATGATTTTTGCCACATCTGGAGCACGGCTCACCATCAATCTGTTGAGTCTTATTGTCTACTGTTCCCTTGGCTGATCTTTTGATGTTTTTATTATTCTGCCATTGTGTATCATTTGATTGTGCTCTCTTTCTTTGCTTTCTTTCCCTTTCCATGCGTTCTTCATTGACTTCCCTTTCAATTTTCAATAATTTGTTTACCACATCTGCATAAGTTGTCAATTCATAGGGAACCACTTGTTTTCGAATCTCAGTTCTCAGTCCCATCTCAAACTTGTGAACACGTTCTTGCTCACCATCCACTAATCTCGGAGCAAATTTGGCTAACTCTGTAAATTTTGCTTCATATTCAGTCACACTCATACCCTTTTGCTTCAAATAAATAAACTCTTGCTCTTTCTGGATCTTTATACTCCGAGGAAAATACTGATCATAGAATGCAATCCGAAACCTTTCCCAGGTAAGTATTTCGCCGTCTTGTTCATGCTTGCGTTGTAGTCGCTGACACAGTTGTATGCTTCTCCTTGTAGTAAATAAGCTGCATATCGAATCTTTTCTTCATCAAGACACTCTTGGACAGCGAAAGCCTTCTCCATCTCCATTATCCAGTTATCAGCCTCCAAAGGTTCGGTAGTTCCCTTGAAAGCTGGAGGAGCAAGCTTTTTAAATTCTGAAATGTTGTTCCGTTGTACTGGTTGCTCTCCATGTTGTGGTGGTGGATGCTGATGTTGTTGTGTATCTCGTTGTATCTGCTGTTGTTCAAACATTTGCTGCTGCATTTGTTGTTGCGCTTGTACCATCCTGATTAGGGTCTGCATTAACTGAGCCATATCTGATTCTTGACGGGCTCTCGAAGCACTCCCATTAGGATCTACGACTCCCTCCTCCTGAGGGGTGCCACTGGTCAGATGGGGAGTGCTACCATCCCGTGGTTGTGATGTCTCTCTTGAAATTCCTTGGGTAGTTCTTGTCATTCTACGGGGAGGCATGGTAACCTTGTGGTAGTAAAACCTTATTAGATTCATTGATCTATTTGTTATGATGGGTTTATTATGATGCTCATATTCTAACGTCCCAATATTCCTAATGTTTACCCACCTACACTCATACTGTGTCAAATTCTATGTGTCATAATTTATCCACTTATGCTCTGATACCATATTAATTGTCACGCCCCCGACTCGAGATTTGTAGATCGAGGGTCATGGCAACCGCCGCTTACTTATGAAGAACTCTCTCCATAAGCATGCAAGGCATCTCATTACAATATCAATGCATCGCAGCGGAATAAATTCAAATAATTATTATTCAACTGTAATTCAAGTAATTAAATCAAATGTCTTACATCTAATAAAATTTTTCACTAAAAATAAAACATTAGATCTAAGTTTATTGAAGTTGACAATGCTAAATCTCGCCTCTAAAAGCTCTGTCCCAATATTTCTTCCCACACTCAAAATTAATTATCTGAATCTGAAAAATAGAAAGAAAGGTAATGAGCTAGACAGCCCAGTAAGTAACAAATATCTCAACTAGATATTTTATAATTTTCAAGAACAATGCTGCAAATAAACATAAAAATATAATTCATGCTGATTTAATGCAGATCTAATATTTTCAAATATTCACATATAATATAATCATAAATTCGATTCGATTCAAAACACTCGTAACTCAACAGCCTCGACTATGACCAACGTTTAACCTCCATTGGTGGGGTCCACAGAATACCAGCGCACAACCCTCACTGGCAGGGTCCAGAAATACCAGCACACAACCCCCACTGGCAGGGTCCACAAATACCAGCGCACAACCCCCACTGGCAGGGTCCATAAAGTACCAACATATAATCTCCATTGACGGGGCCCACTGAAACATAGTTAGGCTGAGAGCATAAATCCGATCTATATCAAAACACTTAGTACCACAATATATATCATAATCTTTCACTAAACATGTGCATGAATCGATATACCATAACATTTCAAAAGTTTTTTTCTTTCAAAACATAATTTCATAAATCATGCATAATTTCAGAGAATAATTATTTATTTTCAAAATAAATATGGAATATCTCGAGAAGATGATTCATTACTTACCTTTCACGGAGCACTGAATGAAAAGATCAACTAACTTCTAGGAGATTCTTCCGTGCCTATTATCCAAAATTATATTTTTACATTAATTTTTAATTCAAAATTAAATCTAACAAATCTCAAAATCAAAATCTCGCTTAAAATCAGACTCGTCTCTAAACTCGATCAGAATCATCAGATGAAGCCTTCCACTACGCTAATCTTAGAAGGATAACTTTAGAGAGAGAGAAAATCCATCAAGAGAGAGAAACATCCTAGAGAGAGAAAATTCTAGAGAGAGAAAGTAGAGAGAGAAAGTCCAATTCCAGAGAGAGAAAATCAGGGTTCAGACTGAAAGAAGAGAGAGAAGAGAGAGAAACTCTCTCTCTCATCAATTTCAATTTTTTTTATTTATTTATTTATTTATTTACTTACTTATTTGTTCATATATATATATATATATAAATATATATATATATATTTTATTATTATTATTATTATTATTATTATTATTATTTTCTTTTTTTTCTTTTCTTTTCTTTTCTTTTCTTCTTTTTTTTTCCTTTTCTTTTTCTTTTTCTCTTTTTCCTTCTTTCTCTTTTCTTTTTCTTCTTCTTCTTTTTCTTCTTTTCTTTTTTTTTTTCCTGGTTCTTCCCACGCCGGAACAGAGGACTGGCGTGGCCCATGTTTTGCCAGGCCGTTCAGGCCACGGCCACCGCGGCGGAGGCCGGCGGCCGACGGGGGCCACTCCCCCGGTCATGGAGGAGGGTGGCCGGCGATCAATTCCGATCGCCGGCGCCGAAAAATTCAAGGAGAATAGCTCAAAAACAGGGTGTCTTTCCCGACCGAAAATCGGTGACTTTCGTCGTCGGCAGCCGCGCACAACTGCACGGGGAGGAAGGAGAAGAAAGAGGGGAGGAAGAGGAAAACTTACCTCAGCCTCCGGAGACCTCGTCGGCGGCAATCACGGCGAGAAATCGAACGATATCCGCGGCTTCGATTTGAGAAAAACGGAGAGAAAGAGAGAGAGAGGAGGTCGATCTTCAGTCTAAAGGGGAAGGGGTCTTCTTATAGAGAGTCCTAGGACTCCGAAGGGTCCTAGGATTCCTAATTTCCATGGGTTTCGCCGGAGAAGAAGACTCCTACCGGGAGTCTTCTTCCCGGTTGCTCTGTTTTTTTTTTTTTTTTTTTTTTTGGGCTATAACACCATGGTTCTAATAAAATTGGTGGATTTCATAAGTGAACCAATGTATGAAAATATGGATGGTTTTGTTCATCAGTAATCAAGTGATTTTATGGTTATGATAATGTCACAATGGCTCATTCTTTATCTGACTGAGATGGTGGATCTGCACAAATTGAATAATTTAATTAGGCTACACATCCTAGCTAGGCTCATGAATCTTCTATTTTTCATAGCATAAAATGCCCTCTTATCAGAATCTTTTGCAGTGTATGTTGGCCTTGAATTGAATTCCTACAAATTTTTCACTATTGACTTCCAAATAAATGCTTAAGGCCAAGTCCGTCATTTACCTAATCCAACTTAAATAGAAATTAAGATATATTCAATTTGCAACCAGAATCAGAATAAGTTGGAATGAGAATTGGAGAAACTATATCATTCGACGTATCTAGTTCATGACTAAAATTATGATTAAAATCGAAATGGCAATCGAATCCTAGAAAAGAATAGTGACTGAGTTTTGGAGAATTGGGACATTTTTATTCATTCTTAGAATCAGAATGAAAATATAAATTATTAATTTATTAATAAAATATTTTATTAAAAATTTTAAAATTTTAGAATTCTATAAATATAAATCTATTTAAACATAAAATCTTATCTTAGACTCCCTAATAACTTGATTTTTCAAAAAGATAATATATATTTAGTATTTTATTTTTATTTCTTTCTCTTCTCCTAAAATTTTACAGAATTCTACATATATCTCTTAATTATTTCCCAGAGGATGTATTAGAATAGTCACTTTCTCTCCTCACATGACATTTTGAGCTAATGCATCATAAAAGGACTCTTCAAGAGACTTCCATAAATGAAGATATACATTCTAATATAAACAAATTTTTTGATAGACTTCTGTAAATAAAAAAATACATTCTAACGAAAAGATGCATCCAATTTAATAGTGATTCCAAAGGATATGACTCTTAATGAACAGATGGATTATACGAAGGGATATAGCATCCAATCGTCCTCACCATTTTACATCTGTAAACAAGAAAGCAAACATACTTCCATCCATCAGACTATAGAAAAGAATTGAGAATATTAATTGAGTAAACTTAGATACACCCATTAAGCACCTGAGAGAAGGAATGTATCCATATAAAAGAGGATTGGGAGAAATAGTTTCAATCAAGTTTGATAATTGTCAGCACATATAGATTTAGCTAGTTCAGATTTGACCTTGATTCTCTTTCATTAAAGTGCACTTCAAGGAGAGTACGAAATAGTTTGTTATATCTTAGAAGTAGACTGTAAGTTTGCAGGATAGTTTTTATGTATGTATTTTAAAATTTTTTGAAATCAAAAGCAGTGAAAGACTCTAGATTAATCATATTAACTTGGCATGCAATAGATCTGATCTAAAAATATCTAAGCAAGGATCTTATGACACTACATAACATCCATAATTTGAAATCAAAACACAGATCGTATCTATGATGTAGATCATATCTACAAAAAATTGAGATCAGATCTCAATACCTAAGCACGGATCGATATTCACAGAAGCTGATGACTGTGATTTTGTCAGTTGCTTCTAGCTGCATAGATGTCCAACCTTCACAGATATCCACATGAGGTTTTTGATTCGATCAGAGATCCGATGAACTCTTCCGAGTGCTAGCTCCCTTACAAAATTTTCTCCTGATGGCTGATCGAGCTCCTTCTTCAAATCACTCGAATTCTTTCAGGAGGAGAAGAGAAACTTTGGAAGAGATGAGGTGGAGGAAGAAGATGAAGAGGAGACACTCTCTACTCTCTTTTTCTCTCTTCCCCAAAACCCATGCCAAGGAATGAACCTTCGCCTTAGATCTAGAACCCTAGATCTAGTCACACGCCAAGATGAGGACGCCCCACTCTACCTCATGCACAATCTAGAAATTCCCTCTCTTTTGTTTGGTGGAAAAGGTGGTTTTCACACACAAACAAAAGCCTTCTTAAGGTTGGCAATAAAAGGGAGTTAGGATGGGATAAGGATTATGTTAGTTTGAATCAAATTCAAAACCATTCAAACTTGAATTCAAAATTCAAGTTGAATTTAAATCCAAATTTAAACAAAGCTTATCCCAATCACTTGGGCATTGAGGAAGAGCGAGAAACATTCAAATTTGCATGGAGAAATTTGATTTAGCATGAAAGAAAATGTCATGGAGAAGGGAGTTGGTGCAAGGGTAGGAAGTCCAATCCTATTGGACTCTTGTTTGGTCTAATTTGGTTCTTATCCAAATCTAATTTGGTTAGGTCGAAATAAATAAGTAAACTTAATCCAATTAGGCACCTAACCTTCTTAATTAAATTTTAATCCAATCAAAAATTAATTAAGCCCATGCGCTGATCAAATTAGGAATAAATCTCCCTTAGCGATTAGGTTATCTTATAACTTAATAAGGTCAAATCTAATTGAATCCAATTCAATTAGATTTGATCCGAATCTCATTGCTCAATCAAATTAAGCTAATCAGTAATCTAATTACTAATTAATCCTCCTATAATTTACTAACTATTAGTAAATTATTTTATTATAATTTTTATATAAGATTAATCATCAATCACATTGATGATTTTATCCTTCAACGATTCATAATTGTTAATCAGCCATTTAATCAGGTAGTAATCTCAATTGTGTGTGACCCCATAGGTTCGAACACTAAATTAGTAATATAGAAACTAATTTCTGTACTAATCAAAATAATCATCTAGCAATGCTATCCGATATTTGGATAGATCAAAATATTATAAAGCAACATTCAAAAATCTTGGCATATGATTACTTTATAATTCATCCCTTTGATCCTTAATACTTAGGATGACCTTAGAATTTAAACTATCAACTCTTAATCAGTTCATTTATATTGTGTTTCAACCTTATAAATCCTGTGACTGATCATATGGATTATCCTGATCAAGATTTTACTAAATTGAAATATAGTGTGGCATTATCTCTTAGAACCATGAGCGATCAATCTCATCTTGACTCATACAAAGACTTCACAAGTATTTGACTATGCCTAAAAAATTTTCATCACTGTATTAGAAATACAGGTAGTCCAGTATTAAAGTACAATGAGTTGCTTGCAAGTTGTCATGGTGATCTCAAGTTGAAGGGATATTTATATCCATATCCTTCGCGAGCTAGTCTTGACAGCAGAGTGCTCTATAGTTAGATCAAGTTTCATGCAAATGTACTCCTATATTTCATCTATTTGTCATACCAATGTCTCAACACTTCTTGATTATGAGGACAACCAACTTATATGTCACACAATGATCTATACTTGATAAACGTTATCATCATATTAATAATACATCATTTTGTTGCAAATAAGATTTAAGAACTATTCGATAATTTTTCTTTTATCGATTGAAAATAGTTTTAAGAACTTCATCATAATCAAAAGAGTTCTATAAGAAAAATACAAATTATGATGAACTATCAAATAATTTTTATTAATATAATTTATATATAATTTTATTTACAAGAAGCATAATCATCTACAGTTAGATAATTGATTTTAGGACATAATTTTCAACAATAGACAACCATCAACTATTTATACTTGGGCAAGATAAATTCTGCTCTAAAGGAAGTAGCCTCCAAAGCATGTTTGGAACCGGATAACATCAAATCTTAATTTATTTTATTCATTGTGTGCAGAAAACTATTGATTAAATATCAAAGATAAAATTATAATATTAGAAAAATGAAGATTTTTCAATAATTTTAGAGTAAAACTTTATCCTATTTACTATTGTGCTTATGGCATCTTCAGATGATTACACATCTGCAAAACTAGAGAAATTCTATAGATAAAATTTTAGCTACTGACCACAATAGATGTGCTATTGGCTGACCCTTTTAGGATTATATTTTGTTATTAAAAATCTTAATCTAAGTAAAGACGCTACCACCTTTACCACTGCATGATCTGATATAGAAAAAAAAATTATTTATCATAATAAAATTCTATTTGCTCTTTCCAACATACATTTTGATATTTATTGCACCACTTCCACTATACATGAGTTATAGGACGCATTCAAATAACAATATGATAAAGAAGATGAAAGTCTAGAAAAATATATTGTAGAAAAGTTTTTAGGCAATAAAATGATAGATAAAAAATTTTGTAGCATAACAAACTCATGAATTGCAAGCTTTGGTTTGTGACATGACATAGAAGGAAATCAATCTTGATGATAAATTTCTTGTAGCTGTAATTACTGACAAATTACCTCCTGAGTAAATTTTTTTTTGCTTTATCATTAAAATATAAAATAGATTTATCAACTATGAAAGATCTAATAATTTTCCTTCAAATAAAAAAAAATATAGAGAAAAGGATAAATTGTATAATCATTTTTTTAAAAAAATAAATTTGATGGAGAGAAATAAAAATAAGAAATTTAGAGAAAAAAATATAATAATAATTTGAAGTCTCAATCAAAAATTAACAAAAATAAAAATATAAATAAAATATATTATATTTATGATAAATTTGAGTACTTTATAAGAAATCACCGCTATAGAAGGATAAGCCCCTAAAGAGTCAGAAGAATCCAAATAGCCTAGAAGCAAACATGGTGACCATTGGATCCAATTTATTTGGAGTGTATAAAAAGTTTGTTTCTATAAACTTTATGATAAATTTAGTATATCAATCTACTAGTTGGTGGATTGATACCGATGCTAATATATATATTTATGCTGATAAATTTTTATTTTTCACTTATCAGGTCTCCAATAAAAATATTATAAATATGGAGAATGCTAATGCTATATATGAGAGGTGAAAGAAGAATAAATTTGACACTAACATCTGGCAAAACTCCTAATAGATTTAAATTTAATTCCTAAGTATGTTATAAATAAAAATAAAAAATATGATATATGTATACAATCTAAGCAATTAAAAAAATTATTTAAGATAATATATAAAAAAATTAAATTTTTAGAATTAATATATAGTGATGTATATAACTTAAACATTCTAACTAGAAATGAGAAAAGATACTTTCTTACTTTTATAGATGATTTCTTTAAATACTGTTATGCATTTCTTATTATAACAAAAGATAAAGCTTTAAATAAATTTATGATTTATAAGAGTAAAGTTGAAAATCAACTTAACAAAAAAATTAAAATTCTTAGGTCAGATAGAGGAGAAGAATATACCTCAAATAAGCTTAATAATTATTGTGAAATAAATGATATTATTCATGAAATTACTCTTCTTTATTCACCCCAATCTAATGGAGTAGCTCAAAAAAAAAAATAGAACTTTAATTGATGTGGTTAACTCTATGATTGCTAGTTCTGGTGTATCTTTTAATTTGTGGGAGAAAGCTCTTTTATCTACTTATTGTATTCTTGATAGAATTCTCCATAAAAGTTCTAACCTAATATCTTATGAAATGTTGGAAGGTAAAAAATCTAATCTAAATTATCTTAAAATGTGTGGATATTTAGCTAAAGTTAAAATACCTAAAAATAAGAAGAACAAGTTGGATCCTAAAACTGTAGATATTGATGAATTTATAGAATATTTTTAAAATTGTACTAGTTTTAGAATTATGATCATAAAATTAAAAATTAGTAAAATTGATGTAAATGCTGTAATAGAGTCTAGAGATGCTGTTTTCTTTGAAAATATTATGCTTCTTAAAAATAAAGTTAATAATTTTTTTAATCATTCTAAGTTACTTTCTAATAGCAATTCTAATATAGAAGATATAACTGGAAGTACTAATTCTTCATATTTAGATGAATCTAAAAGAAGAAAAAGATAAAAGATTGAAAAGAATTATGAAAATAATTTTTATATTTATTTGGTAGAAGATGATTCTAAGTGTTATGGTGATACTATTAATTTAGTAGACTCTATATTTTGAAAAGAAGCTATTAATAAAAGAGAATCTTTAATGACTAATAGAATTTGGATTCTTGTTAATTTACCTCAAGGATGCAAACCTATGGGCTATAAAATGGATCTTTAGAAAGAAATTAAGAATAGATGGATTTATAGATAAATTTAAAGTAAGATTAGTTACTAAAGATTTTATTCAAAAAGAAAGTTTTTACTATTTTGATACATATTTTTCTGTTATTAAAATTACATCTATTAGGACTTTAATTGCTTTAGCTTCTTTATTTAAACTAAAAGTTCACTAAATAGACATTAAAACAACATTCCTTAATGGTGATTTTAAAAAAAAAAATTATTTGGAATAATCTAAAGACTTTATAGTATATGGATAAGAACATAAAGTTTGTAACTACTTAAATCTTTGTATGGGCTAAAACAAGTACCAAAATAGTGGCATGAGAAGTTTGATTCAGTGGTTCTATCTTATGACTTTTCTATAAGTGAGGTTGATAAATATATATATACTAAGATAAATTGTGATTCATGTGTTATTATGTGTCTTTATGTTGATCATATTTTAATTTTTGATATCAATATAAAAATTATTCATAATGCTAAATATTTCTTATTTAACATTTTTAATATGAAGGATTTAGGATCAGTAGATGAAATTTTATGAACTTACCAAAAAAAGAAATAATTTTAGTAATTAAATTGATAAGATCATAACAAAGGATTACTATTACACAATCAAATTATATAGAGAAAATATTAAAAAAATTAGACATATTTGATTGTAAATCTTTTGAGTACACCTTATGACCATAGTGTAAAGTTGAGTAAAAATGGGGATAAACCTATGGCATTACTAAAGTACCCACGGGTTATTGGTGCATCAATGCATGTTATGAACTGCACTAGATTGATATTGCTCATGTTGTAGCAAGACTTAGTAGATATACTTGTTCTCTTAATGCACAATATTGGAAAGCACTTGATAGAATACATATATATTTAAAAAGCGTTATGTTTTATGGTATTTATTCTACTGATTATCTCGCTGTATTAGAAAGACACAAGGATACTAATTGGATTGCTGATTAGAGGACTCAAAGTCTACTACTGGATATGTATTTACACTTGGTGGAGGCACTATAACTTGAAAATTAGTCAAGCAAACTTGTATATCAAGATCTTCTATGGAAGTTGAGATGATGGTGCTTGATGGTATTGGATTACATACAAAATGGCTTAAAAATATATTAATAGATATTTTGCTTATGGATAAGTTAATTCTTGCTGTGTCTATGCATTGTGATAATCAAGCAGCTATAAATAAATCTAAACAAAAATACTTCAATGAACGTAAAAGGTACATACAGTTGAGAATAAAGATATTAAAATACCTTCAAAAATATGGAGTGCGTAAGAACTGCTAAGAATATAGTAGATCTACTAACCAAAAGACTTACAAGAAGACAAGTTATAGAATTAATAGGGCAAATAGGACTAAAGCTCATGAATTAATCATCCAACAATCGCGCAACTCAACCTTACTGATTGAAGATCCCAAGAAGAAGGTTCAATGGGTACTAACAAGTTGTTTTAGGATGATAGAAGAAGTACTAAAATAAAGAAAAAAAAAAGAAATTAGTTACTCCATAGTTCCATTCTGATAAAAATGCTTTTATTGTAATGATAAGAAGAAGGATAATTATCCTTAATGAGTCCGTAGCTAATTATGTTGGATGTTCATCCGTTGCAAATACATTTGAAGGATTCATCTATATGAGTGTGATTGTTTGGCTACAATCTATAGAATTGGACTATCTCTAGAGCTCTCATAAAACTAATATACTAGCACAAGATCAAAAAATATTAATCCAAATAGCTCCGACAATAGCCAGTACTATATGTGTGGCATATGAAATTTATGTTAAAGAGCGTAGTTCAATACTTGATTCACTACGAACTCTACAAATTATGTCAACACTAAATAAAGGTTCAAATCTGTAATGTATCTATAATACGATATTTTTAACTTAGATGCATTTTATATGTGTTATGTGATTTTCAAAATTTTGAATTATGTGAGGATTGTTGGTTTATTAATAAAATATTTAACTCAAAATTTTAGAATTCCATAACTATAAACCTATTTAAATATAAAATATTATCTTAGACTCCCTAATAACTTGATCTTCTATAAGATAAGTTTTAATATTTTATCTTTATTTTTCTCTCCTCTCTTAAAATTCTATAGAATTCTATGGACACATCTCTTGATTGTTTCTCACAAGATATCTTAAAAAAATTATTTTTTTTCTCACGAGATATCCCAAGTTGATGCATCATAAACAGACTTTTCAAGAGACTTTTGTAAATGAAGAGATGTATTCTAATGAAAAGATTCCAACAAAAAGATACATTCGCTATTCACTATGTGTATATTAATATTAGTTATATGATATTAATGGCAAGAGTTTATGCTCGATCATCACTGAGGTTCGTTGTTTAATATAGCTTAATTTATGTATAGTTCTCCTTTCATTGTATTGATATGTATTTTAATGATGAGAGTTTTTGTTTAGCCATCGCCAAAATTTATTGTTCGATGTGTCACAAAAATTTGGCTACTGAAGCTTTTTATTTACTATGATTTGTTATATTAGTATATTGCATTCCAAAAATAATCATAAAAAGAGAGAAAAAACTATATCTATACATCATGCATGGCTTGTATAAATGACGGATGACAGTATTAATGATGGAAGTTTTTGCTCAACTAGCATTAAAGTTTATTCTTTAATGTATAATAAAAAAATTGATTATTATGACTCTTTATTTATTATAGTTTGTTATACTATTATAATGTATTTCAATAATTGAGAGAAAAAATAAGGTACCCTATAGAGCACGAGTTATATGCTAATTTCATCAACAAATCATGAAAGAGTATCTAGTGAACCTTGTTTTTTGAAAGATGAAAGTAGAACAAACCAACTTGATTTCTATCCAAAAAAATTTAAAAAAAAATCACCTTGATAGGAACCCAAGCATAAAGCAAGTACATATGCTCATGGTCTACATTGCTTTCATTTTTTTCTGTATTTTAAAAATTAGAGTCATCTGAGTTAGAGTCCTTTGGAAGGTGTGTACGAGAGTTGTTTAGTCTATTACATTATTTATTTAGTTGGATGGTGCCATATGAAACTTAAGATAATTTAATTGATCTAACATTTATATTCAAAAAAATTTAAAAAAGAAAAAGAAGAGGCCTCATCTTTGATAGTAGTCCCATGTTGCGCGAATTGCTTCACATGACACATGTGATGAGCTAAACAACTTATTTACTATTAGTTGAAGGCAGGGACAGCTCAACACATTTGGAGGCCTAAAGCTAAATACTAAAATATAATTTTTTTATTAAAATTTATATAATTTTTTATTAAAATTTTATTTTTCTAGCTTTTTGAGATACAAAATTTTTTATTAAATTTTTATAATCAAGTTCTTCTAATATTTCTTTTTCAATCAATAATATAGCCAATTCATTTAATCTTTCTTGAGATATTATTGATCTTAAATAAAATTTTATTAATTTAGTTTTGAAAAAAAAATTTCTACTGAAGCATTACTTACTGAAATTATTAACATTATTTTAAAAATAATATATATATTTAAAAAAAAGTTGAGTCATCTTATATGATTGAGTATGTCCATTGGACTGTTATCTTCTACTTGTATAATTTTTTTAAAATTTTTAGCTCTGAAAATAAATCTAAACCATCAATATCAGAGTAGTTATTATATTTTAAGAAATATTTAAAATTAAGATAATATTCTTTCAAATTATCATTATCTACTGATTTTAATTTTTTATCGATAAATAAAAAATCAAAAATATTTTTATATATCTTAAACTATTCAAATCTATTTTGGAGTGAAAAAATTACTTGATCTACTATATATAAGAAATAATCAATTCTAAATAATTCTTCAAGAGATTTTGTTGTTCATTATCAATATTCTGATCGAATTATTTTTTTTTTATGAATGATATGCTTATCATAAAATTTAGATTTTATTTTTATTTCAGATATAATTTTTGTAGAAAAAATCATAACAGATACAAATCTATCTTCTCTATATTAAAAAAAAAAATTTTTAGTTATTTTATAACAACATTATTATACATATCTTTTGATTGTAATTTTTTACTAACTGAGTTAATAGTAAATAATATATCATACTAAATGATCATGTCCAATAAAAGCTCAAAATTTTTAAGCTCATATGTTGCTAAATAATTAACTTTACTTTTAATTTTAAGATTTTCACTAACTTCTGCTAATTCCAATAAAACATCTCTTATTTGTAGAGCTTGAAATCTTATTGCTTTAATACTGTTAATACGATTTTTCCAACATGTTTGTGACAATGATTTAAAAGTTAGATCGAAAATATTATCTTCTAAAATTTTTTATTATTTAAGAAAAAAATAGTGAATATATATGTTGTACCACTCTAAAAAATCATATAATTTTAGTACAAGAATTAGCCATGTTACAAAATACTAAATTTGGATTATGATAATCATATGATGTATAAAAAGATTTAGGATTTATATCTAAAAGTTTTTTTTATACTCCTTGCTATTTGTCTTTCATATTAGATCCGTTATCATATCTCTGTCCTCTTAAATTATTAATATCAAGTTTAATATATTTTATTTCATCCATAATGACATCAAAAAGAACTTTTTCAATTGTATCATCTACTTTTAAGAATTTAAAAAAATATATTTCATAATTTTGATTGAACTTTATGAAATATCTACACATCGCAATATAAAAAATATTTGCTCCTGATGACTTGCATCTGGAGTGCAATCAAGTATTATTGAAAAATATTTTACTTCTATAATTTTTTTAATAATTTTATTTTTAATTTCACTTGCTAACAAATTTATTAATTCATTTTGTACATTATGTCTAAGGTAATGAGTATAAATTTTATTATTTTTAATATGTCAAATATATTCTTACATCATCGGATCGAATTCTGCAATCATTTCAATTAGACTTAAAATTTTTTTATTATTTTCTTGATAGATCTTTTTAGTTTTTTCATGAAAAGCTAAATTATTTTTATCAAGAGTTTTTACTACAGCAAGAATTTTTATTTTTTTTTCAATACTTTTTATCTCTATTTATTTATTCTTAAATATTTTTATCAATTATTTTATTTTTTAATAATTTTATTTCTAAATCAATTCATGAACTCATATTAATAATATGCTCATTACTCATCTTATGACTCTTAAGTTTAGCATTAAGGTTTCTCCGATCTTTAGTATCAATATTAGCTAGTTTACTTATACTAAAAGTAGAATTAAATAATTTATAATAAAAATAAAATACTCTATCCAAGTTTTTTAAATAAACTAGTCATCTTCTTTCATGCTTCTTTTCATTTGCTAATTTTTGAATATAGTATGTAGTAGAAACATATCTTGAGAATTCATCTTTAAGAAAATCTATATCATCAATTTTAATTGGATCCTTTTTTACTAATAAATCTCTTAAATTTGTATCAATATTTGTCTATTGACTTGGATCATAAATATTTTTAGGAATGCAATCATTTAAATTAACAGATTGATTCTCTTCACCATAACTTTAAGGATCATTTTAAATCTCTTCATTGACTTCTTCTTGTTCTAATATTTCATTATCATCTAATTCTAAAAGATTATTAACTTATTTATTTAAGGAACATTCATCAATATTTTTTGATTTATTATTTTTATTGCTTGTAAAAAAATTATCAAGAGCTTTTTTTTAAGATTGTATTAAACTTTTAATTCTTTTTTTTTTGAAGCTTTGAATAACCAATTTTATATTTTCAAATTGACATATTTAAATTCTTATTATGAATTATCAAAAAAAATTAGCTATTACAATTATCTTATATTTTTTAAATGACTAATACAAGATCAACAATCAAAATTTTTAATTCAATGAATTAAGTATTATATAAAATAGAGATAATATAATAATATAATATAAATTTTAAATTAAATAAAAAATCTATAAAAATTAGAATAATAATATTCGATTGTTGAATGTTGATTGCAAATGAGATGAATAATCAATTAATTTATAGTATCCGATTGTTGAGTGCTATTGTACGAGAGTGCAAACTGTAGAAAATATGAGTTAAAGTTATTATCAAGAAGAAGAGTAAATAGAATAATGAAAGAAGAATTAAGAAATGAATACTATAAATTAAAAAAAAAATTAATAGAAAAGGAGAACTGTATTAATCTAAAGAAAAATGTATAATCATGCTGAACTTACAAACATAGAGTGATCCAAACTATAAAATATCAAACAATACCTAACTCTATCCAGTTTTGAGAATTTACAAACCTTCCTGAAAGAGTACAAAAGCAGATAATAAAAAAAAATTCAGAAATTGAATAAGATTCTATATTTCTATGGAGCCATGTATACTGTATAAAATATTGATCATTAACGGTGTTTCTGTCAAAGCACAAGAAAAAGATCTATTTTTATAAAAAAATAATCGTTAGTATTGAAACACTAAACTTCGTTGGTGGATTGGATCGTTAATCGGCAAACATTAATGCTAAACAGGTCATCTGCCGCTCGATTCCCTTTATTTTCTCCCACACACAATCATCGTCTGTGGTCTGCCACATGTGTGTGCTTGGGAAACAAAAAAAAAAAGGGACCGACAGACCATCAGGTCGCTTATGTGGAGTGGAGACCTTCCGTCTTCCTTGCCATCGGTGATCGACCGATCGATGACTGCTCAGCCACTCAGGGCTTCAGACCTCAACCGTTCTTCCTTGCCAGCACCGATGCGTTGTTCATTTTCTCATGGGCCGAGCGGGGGGCCTGAGGACAGAAGCCTTTCGAAAAATGAAAAAAAAGGGGACTATCTGCCGTTGCGCTACTCGCACAGAGACCTTCGGTCCTTCCATCTTCCTTTTCATTGGTGACCGGCCGACCGCACACTCAGCCGTTCTTTTTTGTCCTAGTGCCGTTCATTTTCTTGCAGGCCAAGTGGGGCCGCCTGGGGGCTGGGGGTGGGGGCTTTTCAGGATGGAGGCATCCTGCCATTCGTCTTCTCGCAGGCTGAGCAGGGGGCCTGGAGGCAGAGGGAGGCCTTTCGGCATTCCAGGGTGGAGGTAGCGGGGGGCTTGGGGGTGGGGGCCTAAAGCAAGGGCTTTGGTCCTTCCATCTTCCTTTTCACCGGTGACCGGCCGACCGCACGCTCAACCGTTCTTTTTTGCCCTAGTGCCGTTCATTTTCTTGCAGGCCGAGCGGGGCCGCCTGGGGGCTGGGGGCAGGGGCTTTCCAGAATGGAGGCATCCTGCCATTCGTCTTCTCGCAGGCTGAGCAGGGGGCCTGGGGGCGGAGGGAGGCCTTCCGACATTTCGAGGTGGAGGTAGCGGGGGGCTTGGGGATGGGGGCCTAAGGCAAGGGCTTCGGTGGCCTTGCCCTTCAGCTCTTCTCGCAGGCTGAGCAGGGGGCCTGGGGGCGGAGGGAGGCCTTCCGGCATTTCGAGGTGGAGGTAGCGGGGGGCTTGGGGATGGGGGCCTAAGGCAAGGGCTTCGGTGGTCTTGCCCTTCAGCTGGCCTGGTTGAAGGGAGAAAAAAAAAATAAAAGTCTTCTAAAAAGTAAAAAGACTAAAAAAATGTACTTGACATGCATGTAAAGAAGATGATGCAATCACCTCTATATATATGGCAAACATACCATTACTTTTATCTGACAAAAAATTTAAAAAAAATCTTAAATCAAAAAATAAAGAGAAAATGGGATTAGTTTCCTCTAACATAAAGGGAATGTCACAATAAATCAAATTCTCCTTGATGACACTTATCTCAAAATTTTGCCCCTCAGGCATTAACTAGTACTAGAGGTATACCTTACTTCAGTTACCCTTTGCCAGCTCTGTGCCCTTTGGACAAATATTTTACCCCTGGGCATGCCCATTAACCTATCTTATAACTCTTTAAGCCCCATCTTTTCTTCTTCAAGAAACCCACTAATCCTGCCTAACAGATAAATGTAGAGAACTGAGTTGGTTAGTTTTCTCCTCTTCCTTCTCTGTCTCTCTATCCCTATATTATTTCCATTTTTCTATCTTCTAACACCAGAGCATATCTCTGATGATTTTTAGAATCCTATCACTAATCTCAACCCATTATTCAACTCCTCACCTAGGTTTTTTCTTCTCTATTGCTTCTTTTCTCTCAAACTCCAAGATCACAAATCTCTCAAACTCGTTATTTTTGTCTCATGTCAGTGGCCTTCATCTCCCAGCATCACCTCCTCATCTTACTGGGGATATTAGTGTGAGTAATAAATTAAGCTTATTTTTTTTGAAGATATTGAGAAACTATATAGTATCAAACTAGTTTAAATGAGTTATTAAAGAGTTTCAAATGTTTATTGTCTGGACATATATTATGTATCAACAAAAGAACATCATTGATTATGCATCACCATGGTTTGCAATGTATATAAAATGTAAGATAGTATCAACAAAATAAGAAATGTGTATCTAAAAATTGCTAGATGTGTATGAGAAAGCTTGGGTATGTATTTATTGGATATATACTATGTATTAGAAAAATGATGATTTAAACAATGAAGTACCCTATCTGGAGATGTGTATTAACAAAAACATGAGATATGTGTTGGCAACATGATAGATATGAATCAATCACTTGTTAGGTCATCATCAGGTCGGTCACCAACTAAGATGCTAATGCTAGGGAGCTCAAATATCATGCTTTCCTTTCAAACCATCGTCTTGTATGTTGATGCGGAGAAGACAAGTGAGATTATTTTACATCTTCTATAGATGAGATTAGAGATGGATTGGATTGTCAAAGCCAGATCTTACCGCACAATAAAAGGATGGTAGATTAGAAAGGAAAGATATTAGATTTGGCATAAATATGGATAGTCAAAAAAAAAAAGAAAAAGATTTTTATCAAAAAAAAAAAAAGATAAAATATTTAGACTAGGCATAGAAAATAGGTGGAAGATCCAAAGATGGTATGGCGATTATGATGGAAGGATAAGATCGGCCACTTATATCCTCTTTTTTTTCATTCATCTCTTCCTTTGTTTTTGTTTTTATTTTTTATTTTTTTACTTTTTTTCTTATAATCTTCCTCCATCACAATTAGTAAGCCTGTCATCGCTTATCAAAAAAAATTAGCAAGTTTGTTATCTAATTTTAAGATGCGCGGATCGTTTGTTGTGTACTGTACGATGCGGTGCACAACGTGCACCATCCATCGCATGATGGACGATTGTGCAAGGTCGTGCGCAACGAGCGCGCATCCATGTGTGGCCGTTTATCGTACGATGGACGTTGTGCTGTGCAATGCAGAAAACCCAAATTCAATTTTAAGTTATCTTATCTATGCTTTAGGATCTGTGGTAGGATACATGGCATGCCAAAATATTCTATCCAATATACATCTGCCAAGAGAATCTGCCCCATTTTCCTTCTCGGATTCATCTTCGATCGCACGAATCTACCATTGGATCACCCCACTTTACAGCTCTCAAAGCGGTCCAAACTCTATCATTCACTAACTGCACAGATCTCAAATCGATCGGTGGATGATCCAACGGTGAATTCACCTTTCGCGCCCCATCAAATCCATGTCATCCGTTCCTATAATCCCCGCCCCTCTCCCAACCGTCTGCCCATAAAAGCCCCGGCCCCCAGACAAAAGAGCGCAAAACAAAAGAAAAGGCCCACAGAGGGAAGGACGCAAAACTCGAGCCAATACCAAAGAGGAAAGAAGAGGAGAGAGAAAGCGAGCGGCAATGGTGTCGGACGCGGAGCTCGTGGAGCGGCTCCGGGAGTTCCTTCGGGCCTCCGACCTCTCCACCACCACCACCGCCATCGTCCGCCGGAAGCTCGAGGAGGACTTCGGCGTCGATCTCTCCAACAAGAAGGCCTTCATCAGGGAGCAGGTCGATCTTTTCCTCCACAGCGAGTTCAACGACAACAAGGAGGTGGACTACGGCTCGGGGGGAGAGGAAGGGGACAGGGACAGAGAGGAAGGCAGCGGGGAGGAGGACGAGGAGGAGGAGGATGAGCAAGAGGACGACAAGGAGGAAGAAGACGAGGGCAGGAGCAATGGGGGTGGGAGCAGCAGGAAGAGGCGGTCAGATTCTACTGCTACTCTTAATCTATTTCCTTTCTCTGTGTCTCTATTTTTGATATATTATCGTGGTCGCATTTGGGAAGTTTGCGCTAATTAGGGTTTTGTTGTTCTTGATCAGGTCAATGATGACGCCTTTCGTTCTCTGTAGTTCTGGAGTCGTTGATTATTTGGATTTTGGAGTTTAGGTCATCAGTTACATCGTCTTAGATTGGGTTTTTGCTTAATAGCTCAATGTTTACCCTAAAAAACGATTTTTTGAAAATATTTGTTGGGCGATAGGAGGATGTGGCGGAAGTCTGTCTGTATAATGGTCTTCATCAAAATGCTTTCTTAATCATGGTCATGGAGAACGAGGATTAGCAATGTTCCGCTTTTTTTGATAGAGAGTCTTCTTCTTCCATTTGGCTGTAGTTTTTTTTTTTACTTTTCTTGAATAAAACAGTGCAAGTCAGTGTGGCTTCTTAAATCATTTGTAGTACTAGTACTTTAGATACTGGACTGTTATCTCTAGGGGGTTGTTTTGGGTCTTGAGAGTTTTTTAAGGTTGCTTCTCATGTTGACATTAGAGCGATGAAACTCTACATATGTTTGCAATATGGGGGTTTAGGAGAAGTGAAGGAAATGAAATGGAATTTTAGGTTCAAATATGGGTATTCTTGGTATGTTTTAGATCTTATGGACTTTTTCTCTTTACTTTCTAAATATCCAAAGAGAGTCTTAAGGATTACAGTGGTTTAAAAAGATTCAAGTTGTGGAAGCATGACATATGCCTGAGAAAGATCTTGTTCATGCTGTCAGAGGATCCTTGGACCCTACAGATATGGGCATGGTGCTTGAGATTGATATTTGCCGCCACCTGGAATTTTTCTGGAGTTACCCTGTCTCATGCATCAGTCAATTGATGAAACCAATATGTGGTAGTTGGAATACTATGACATGCCTCAATTATCCAGATCCGGTGAATTTTAGGGTTAGGAAATCAATAGGTAATGAAGTCGTAGTATGTACCTTTGTATAGATAAAGGGTCTGTATTGTGCCAACAGGGTTGTGATATGCGATACAACTCAATACTTTAGGCCTTGAGTTTTACGTTAATATTATTCGAAGAAAATGTGTTTATCTAGGACCTCCATGTGTTACTTCTTATAGATCCATCCCTTTTGAGTTTTTTACATAGAGAGGCATGATATGGAACTAAAGATCTTTGCTAAGTAGAAACTTGTGGAAGGTATGTACGGATTATCTATAAAAGGTCAATACTGCTTTAACCGAGTAACATCACCATAGTATTTTCCAAAGGCAAAATTCTTTCTTGTAAATCTTTATCCGTCTTTGTTAATTTGCTTGGAAATCTGCATCTTCATGGATGTGTGTATACAGCTTATCATTGCTTTTGCCTTTTACTGTGAGTATATTAAGCATACTTTTGACTTTCTACTATTGATTGCTACTTGTTGTTTGGTATTTCATGCAATTACATGTTTATTGTGCAAGTCAGAGAGAGATGCGTCAATTCATATCACTGGTAATAGATGGCAAGACCTTGGACTAAGAGAGCAAGCATAGATAAAACATCTAGTTTTGCTTCTAGATAGAACTCTTTATTCCAAGATTTCTTATAAACTTAAGACGTACTAGCATGTGAGCATGTAAAACATTGAACTAAAAATCATAAAATTGATTATTTTATTATAAGATCCATTCATTTTATGGAGAAAAATACTTTAGAAAAACTTAATGCAATATTATAATAATACAAAAGCATAACTGGTGAAACAAAAAAAAATTTAGAACATAATTTTTGTATGCACTAAGAGTATGAATAAAAAAGAAATTACTTACAAAGTAAAAAAAATGAACAAAAAAATAAATTACTTATAAAGTCAACATGTCTTTTCTGGACAAGGTTCAAATGATCCCAAACCTTTTAATATTGTAGATGACATTGATGTTGCATTGATGTAGCTCTCAAATCATGTTTGTACACATCCTCAACACTCTATGGATGACATCCATGGTGAGTAAATATGGCTTTCAATGTCTCAAATCATTTCTGTCCATTCCCTTAAATGTGCAATTAGGCTAAGCTTGGGAATAGGCATGAATTTTCAAAATTTTAATTAACGCTCACCCAATTACATGGCTTGACCCGGACAATGTACCCACAGGCTGGACCTTTTGCATTCCTACTCTATTATATTACCCACTTCATGATTGAACGGTCCTGTTAAAAGGCAAGGACAAACTCAAGTGCTATCAAACTTAGAAAATAGCTTCTCTTATCCTCTTGTTATAAAGTGAAAGTTAGATATTCAGAAAGATTTCTGCTCTCTTATTATTATTCCTTATGATGTTCACCCCCTTGTTAATGCTGTCAGAAGGAAAAGGTGAAAGTTACTTAAAACATGACATATATTAGGTTTCATTGTAAATTTATATTGGATATCCACCCCCCCTCCCCCACAAAAAAAAAAGGGAGGCTTTCACGATTTTTGAAAACAGCTCCAAGAGATCTGATTGGAAGAAAGTGACAAAGTCATGGGATAACAAGAGTGGTAGGTTGGGAGAAACATAGTGGAGTCAAGGTGCTTTGAGAACAAAAATTGACTGAGTTATCCCTGAAATTTGATTTGATAAAAACTAGGAGTCAGAAGAGGTGGCATTAGTTGGATTGGAAATTGGAAGAGAAATACATGGAAGATGATAATCACATGATTAAGTGAGATATTCATATTTAGTGGATACTAGTTTTTTCTTAATGGAGGCATTGATATTCCATATCAACAAGAATAAATTTGGTTGGAAAAGAATTAGAAAGTCATGGGTTAAAAAGAGAGGTAACTGGAAAGAGAATGGTCAAGTCAAGGGCATTTTGACATCAGAGACTGATTAAGAAAATATTCCTAAAACATGAACCTTTTCTTTTTAATACAATGTAGATGAGTGAAACATTCAGGAAATATAAAGCATATTTATTACTATCAGGTGCCTCTTTATTGGTATTAGGTAGCAATGGGGTAGGTTGAGCTAACCTCTACTATGAAGCCATACTGCCTTAACCTAAAACCAACCTGGCTTCCCCGCTCGTAATAGAAGGCTGACCTGAACTTGTTGGTGGGCTAGCTAAGTCCTTCAGAAGCTAAAGCATTCACCAAAATCAGGAGGTGAGATGGAAGAGCAGGAAACGAAGGAAAGGGAGGAGAGGGGAGGTGATGTGATATCATGTGGCTGGATGACAGTGATGAGGTGGTAAAATGATTGTGCAATGACAACTGAGTGGTGGTGGGACTCAACCATTCTGCTGAGGTGATGATAAGCAGGGTAGCAAGGCAGAAGAATGGTGATGGCAGTTGCCAATCTAGATGAGATGAGAAGAGGGGTGAAGAGGAGGAGAAGAAAGGAGATGGTCGGGTGAGGGTGGCTATTGAGTGCCCCAATGGTGGGTTATGAAGGTTGCTGTTCTCTGCTTTACTGGGTGGTTGTTGGGCACCATGATAGCAATATAGAAGGGGTTAGGTGTCCGGATGGCAAGTGGAGAAAAGAGGATGAGGAGGGGAGAGGAGGTAATGGGGGAGATGAGGAGAAGATGGATAAGGAGGTATTAGGTTTTATGAATTAGACCAACTAGGGTCTACTCTCTCTCTCTCTCTCTCTCTCTCTCTCTCTCTCTAAAAAAAAGAAAAATCTAGACCATGGAATTTCTACAGTTATATGTAATATTTCAAGAATTGCCAGCCCTAATGTCTACATTTTTCTTGCCACCTAGACAACACAATTTCCATTTATACCTCAATCTAATTGTTCATAATACAAAATGTACATTAACTAGCACACTGCATCCTCTGAACAAAAAGAAAAGGACACTTAATCCAAGACAGAACTGTGCAAAACTGAGGATCCTTAAAGGCTCAAAAGGTACACCAGGTGCTCACTTTGTTGGTGGATAAGACAACCTGATATGGTTATTTGCACTTCCAATATATCGTCCATTGGTTGTTGGATTATATGTCTTTCCTTATGGAAGATGGAAAGACTTCTTGGTTCAGTGTCAGAAAATGACATTTCTAAGATGCTTCACCTTTTTGCATTCATTGCTATTTTGGGGGGCATGAGAGGAAGTTGAGGTCGTTTCTTTTCATTTTCCTTGCTATTTACCTCGTAAATGGAGCACTGCTTTGATTTGCATAGTTGGTTCGCACTTGGAGAATTGATTGTCACTTAATGTGAGATTCCATTCAAGCTTGCTAATATCTTTCAAAGTCGCCTCTTGATATTTGATCTTGCTGAACTCCAGCAAGCCACATTGTGCAATTGAAGTTAGTTTTCTGATTTTTATTGAGTGATGGTTATAATATATATGATGCTTTATTTTAGAGCATGCAAGGAGTGTTGCATAACTTTACTGATCTCATATGAATGGGAAAAAGCTTGTTTGTTTGGTTGCATTATGGTAGTTCTATAAAGGTTGCAACTGCATGTATATGTAATTAATGCTTCAATTGTGTGCTGCATGCTCCTAAACTCACTTAAACTGAGAGTTTGATGTTTCAGTTTTTTTATATTAAAATCCCTGAGACATTCTATAGGACCTTCCTCTTTTTATTTACTTATTTCTTTCATGTATGAACTGCTTCTGTAATCTCCTTAGATGTCTCTTCTTTATTATATTATATTAGATTGAACAAGCTCAATAAGGAGGTCAAGAAAAGGGGTGGCGGATTTACCAAGCTGTGCAGTCTTTCTCCAGCACTGCAACAATTTGTTGGTGAATCTGAATTAGCCCGAACTGAGGTAATGCTCATAAAATATACAATCTTTTAATACTATGTTTTCACATCAATTCAATTGAAGAGCTTTAGGGACCTTACTCTTGTATATTACGTGTTTTGCTTAAATGGTTTCAGGTTGTGAAGAAACTATGGGCTTATATTCGTCAGAACAGTTTGCAAGACCCAAACAACAGGAAAAATATAATATGCGATGACACACTGCAAAACATTTTTAATGTCAGCACCATTGACATGTTTCAAATGAACAAAGCGTTATCAAAGCATATTTGGCCTTTAGATTCTGAAGGTGGTTATTCTGAACTGACTTTGCTCCTCTGCTTAACTAATAGTCTAAGTCTGGTTAATTTACTTGAATATTATGATTTTGCTTTTTTGTTTTAAAGAAAATTTTGTGGGTGCATGCATACCCTGTACGAACAGATCTGCTATAGAGGCTTAATGCCTCGAGGGTAATACATGAAGTTTATGACTCAGGTTTGAGGCTTTCTTTTTGCCTCATCAAGAGACTAAATGGCTAAGTTTTATGCATCCAGTTTCTAAACATTGGTTTACTTTGGATATATTGCTTGACTTATATTTGTTATACTATTTCTGATGGTTTAGGTGGCTCATCGACTACAGTGAGGTCAGAACCTACAGGTGGCTCATCGACTACAGTGAGGTCAGAACCTAAGGCTAAACCACATAAAAAGGAAAGAGAAGGTTGGGAATAGTGTTCTCATGTTATATTAGTGCCATCAACAAAATGTAGCACTATATCACTTATTCCACTTATCAAATTCTGATGGGTTAACATGGACAGTAAAGCGGCAAAAAGGAGGTTCCTCTGGTCTTCTTGTACCCCTTCCACTTTCGGATGATCTGGTGAAGTTTATTGGTACTGGTGAAAATACATTATCTCGGTCTGATGCTGTGAAAAGGATGTGGGAGTACATAAAACAAAACAATCTGCAGGTATTCTGTTGTACTGCTTCTCCATATATTGTGTGATTGCTGGTGAGATAATTAATTGCATGAGAACTACAACTGTGTCCTCTTTTGTATTGCTTATTCGATGTAAGAATATCTCTCGGCATCATTGCATATCTATAAGTTGCTGATGGAACATATAGTCTTCATGTGTGGACGTTACTCCATTTCACTGACCAACCTAAGTGATGAATCTACAAAGAAAGAAAGAAACTAGAGTTATGTATGCATCACAACAGTAGCAAGACAGTAGTAATGTCTTTAAACTCAAGCTGACCATACACTAGGAGTTAGCATAGAAGAATGCCCATATTCCCTTCTCTTCAAAGGATGCATTAACAAAACTACTATATTCACTTTACCAGTAGTGGTTTCAGCACAAACATAAGTGAATTGAACAAGTGAATATGATTTGGTATATTCTTGGTCAGCTCAAAGGTTGTTACTGAAATAACTATAGAGATCTAATAATATAACCTGGATTCCTCGTTAAGATAAGAAAACTGTTGTCTCCATATTAGTCCAGGTGGTATATCCATATCTGCTATCAGTATCTAGGATGCCTGTATATCTGTCAAACTTCAGTTTTGAATTGTGTACAATCAAATTGTATTGGGATAATTCATTTGCTTCATAATTTTTCACCATATAGCCGATGACATCCCACTGCCCAACTGCTGCCGCAAGCCAAAATGAGAAGTTGGTCCACTCCTATGTAGGGCCAAAGTTTTGCTTTGGCTAAGGTCTCTGGCTGTGATGACGTTGGAGCCTCACCAATATGGTATATAAGATTGTCTTGGCTCTTATTACCTTGGCTAATGCAAAAGTACAAATTTCAGTACTCTGTGTTGATTTGATATGAATATAATTTTCCAATCACCTCTTTACTTAAATAACTGTTTTGAGTAATTCCAAAATCAATGTCTTAGTACTTTTGCTGATTCTAGATTTACCCTATCAGCCAAGATTTTGGTATCGTGGTCCTAAAATATCACCAGAGATCTCAGAAAATCTCGGATCTTTCCAGATTTTCTTACTTACCATCTGGGCTGAGATAAACTGAGATCTCAGTTCATCTTGATGTCAGTCATGTGCTAGGATCTGGAGCTCTCGTTTTTAAGAACTTTGGATAGGTCTGACATGTCCCATGTCAAGTCAACAAGCTATCTTTGGTTCACTCGTTCCCATTCAACATGTCCAAATTCTTGTCACTGCTTAAAGTAAAAGCTTAGAATCACTTGTATAAATATTTGTTACCCAACACTTGCACATGCAAAGCCTGCACATAAGGTCCTTGCACTTCTCAAGCTGGTACATGCAGTGCCTCTCAGCTGGGGCTCAGACATGCAGCACCCTTGCATGCTTGTATGTTCAAGCTCCACTGGCCAAACGAAGACATAAGTAGCCACACTTGCACATGTGTGAATGCTTTGTGCATTCACCTACATGTGCATGTAATCAACATTTAGAAATTTTAGAGTTGATTCACCAAAAACTTGGTCACTAGCCAATTTTTTGGCAACTAGAGCCAAATGAAAACAAGTCAAGCCCCTACCAGCTTAAATTTCTTAGTACCCAATGCTCCACTTAGGTTGCATTGTAGCTGGCCCATGGTCATTCTCCATTGTATGTCATGGTGGCTCCTATGTTGTGTTACTGCAAATTTCATGCCCTCCAAAATAGGAGCCTTGTTGACAGGACAAATGTGTGAACTGCAATATGATCTTAAAGCACCTATCTTGTCCTTTGCTCACAACTCTCTTAAACATGCATGCAGAAGAGGTGCCAAACTAAGGATGAGTTTTGAACTCAAAGTCATGCCTCTGGAAGACCAAAGTCTTGCCAATGCATCCTCATGTGCAAATCTGTCAGGAAGTAAACTAATTAGTTGAACTCTTTTCTTGAAACAAAGAAGACTAATATGATCCCTAAATTTCGATATGATCTGTGAGGTTATCCGAGTAAATATTTGGGATGTGTGATGGAGATCAACAGATATACTTATTTTGCATGGTCACTTCGATAAGCTTTCATATCAAATTCCAAAGAGGCATTAATACCCATGAAGAGAAACAGGGAGATATTTGTAAACAGAGTTAGTAATCCAATTCATACTCATAGATACTTCAGTGTATGCATGTAGAGACATTGCACATGCAACATTATGGACTTTGCCTGCATGAGATTTGAATAACATCTTAATTTGTTACTTTGGCCAACTTAATGCAATAGTTTTCTTGGAAACAAAGGATGTCTGCAGTGTGTGCTCTATTATAATGATGACTTGAAAGTATTAACTGAAGGGTATTTAGTTGGATTGTTATGTTGATATACGGGAGGGAATCATGTTTTGCTTATAGAAATTTATTTCAACGGAAGTGAACCTGGAGTTAGATGGCTCAAACTAATGTGTATAATGGGAATGTCTGTTTAGAAATGAGTGGTTGGCGGCTAGGAACAAGAAAAATACGCGTCATGTATCAACAGTAGTAGATTTTCTTCTATTTTTCTTGTAATTTGGGTGTCTTTTTTTTTAAAAAAAAATTCCATTGCTGTCGCTTTGTGAAAAATGTGAAAAATGAATCACTGTTGATGTTTGGTTTTTGTTATTGATGCTCTTTGTGATTCTTGTCTCTATGATTCTTTTTTAATGGGGATGGCGTGCTCTGCAATGTGATATAGGTGGAGCCAATTTAGAATAGATATAGAAGGCACCATTATGCAGTGACCATGAACAGACTGAAGTGTCCTTGTTATTGGTAAGACATTCTGGTGGAATAACCTCCAAGATTGATCTTAGGGGAGACCCTTAGTGAAACACTAATACCTGCAGCTGATAGGGTTTGTCTGGTGATTGGAAAAGCCTCGGATACCACAAGCATTGACTTATTGCAGAATTTTGGCTGTTAATCAGGACTTTGAAAATAACTGCAGAGAACCTGATGGATCATCATGAACATGCAAGGCTAAGAAGCCACGGTGACTGCAACTCTGCAAATCACTTGCATGATTACCATGTTTCCAGTGACCAGCAGAAAGGGCTAGTCTCTCGGCCATCTGTTGGGACTGCAAGTTTGTTATCAGTCGTTTTTGGTAACTAGAAAATGTTTTCATGGTGATTTTTCCATAACTATGAGAGAGAGAGAGAACCAAAAGCACCCTGTGAACCATTCTGACTTGACTTTGATTTGGTATGGGCCAAACCACCCGGTTCAGGTCAACCCATGATTGGAACCAAAATGAACCTGTTTCCGTTCTGGTTGGATTGAATCTGGTTTAATGCTTATCTTATCTATTCATCAGGTTCTTGTCTCAAAGCGCAATCCAACACATATAATAATTAGCATGTATAGTTGATTACCTGATTATATTAGAAAGATATTATGCAATAAAATAATAATAAGCAATATGTAGCCACTATTAGCAATCTATTCTACATCAGATCTGGTTGATAACTGCATAAAGTATAATCAACAACACGAATGACCATCTATGTTAATCTTATTACTAATCTTATCAGTTTTGGATTGGTTCAGGTTTGGATTCGGAACCTAGTGATCCAAATCCAAACTTCATTCAAAATATAATTTTCAGTCCAAGCCTCATCCAAGTAGCTTAGGTTTGGATGAAACTTGATTAATTTCATAGCATTCCAGATCAGAAGCAGGTCAATCCAATCCCCATGCTACCGAAAACACTGGCTTTTCATTAAAACTGCATCTTTAACTTAAGCACTGACTTCTCTTAAATAATATTTGCATCATTAAGTAACCTAGAAAATGTATTAGTAGATTTAAATGCTGAAGAACTTATGTGTCTATTGATGAAAATCTTTATAATTTGGCAACCATGCCACCTGTTTGTGTTCTCTGCTGGTTTGGGTTTCCCATGTACTTGCTCAAGTGGAAAATATCGGCATTTTGAGTGACAAGCTAATAGTTTTGAAGTTGCCTCATATATACCAGTGACTAATATACACCTGTTAATCTTACTAAAGCTATTATGATTGATTAGCTTTTTATACAGAATCTTCTTTAGCTTTCTAAATAAGGAATTTGTTCTGAAGTGAATAAATAAAAACTAATAAAGGAAAACATCTATACATGAATGCGATGGTGTCAATCCACATCTTAGACGAGTTTTTTCATCAACAGGAAAAATATTCAACCTAAAATTCATATATTTTCAGTGCATCTAATGTTTGCATGGAACATCTTGTCAACTGTGTGCACTATTTGCTAGCATTCCATGTCTGCTCATGTAGTTCATGCGGCTACTTTTTTTGTTGCTTGCAAATTGTGGTCTTTGTTGTACTTCTTGATAGTCCAGGTAAATCCTCGACTCAATGCTTTTTCTTTTTTCTTAATTAAAATTTTCCATCATCTATGGAAGGATCCTGCTGATAAGAGGAATGTTATATGTGACAAGAAACTAAAGGAACTGTTCAAGGTTGATACTTTTAGAGGCTTTACAGTTTCCAAGTTGCTGGCGGCTCACTTCATCAAGACAAAATAGTTAGATGATTTGGTATCTCTGTTGAACCCAAGGAGACGGGCAATTTTGTTTGCAATATAGTTTTAGTTTTGTTTGATATTTATGTATGTATGTAATTTAACTTGTTTTGGACCATCCTGTAGAATGGCAAAGAATGGAACTGAATCATTTGTTCATCTCTTTGTATAATAGAATATGAATAGTAAAGTTTCTGTCATCTGAATTTTTAGTATCAACTTACTGCACTAGGTTCTCATTCCATCTATTCTTTGAGAAATGAAGAAACCAAGAGGAAAGGAGGGAATCATGCTATTTGGTGTTTGAGTATAAAAAAAAACCATAAAGAGAGAGAACAAGGAGAAGTGAGGGGTTAAATTTTTCTAGGGTTCAGAAATCTTTCCTCTGCTTCAAGTAGTCATTTGATAGCATAACAAAAAGCAAGCAGGTCAGAATAACTCATCCATGTCCGAAATACTTTCTTTACAAGATTCTCCACAAATTTCTGTTTAATCAAAAAAAAAAAAAAATCTCCCCCTTTCTCCATTGTTTTTACTTGAATTATTTTCTTCTGTTTCATTTTCTCAGCAATTGAGCAGAACCTAAAATTCTTGCTGGTAATGGAAATGAAAATAAAGAAGGAAATCTAAGAATCAGACTTGTCATGCGAAAAAAATCTGCATATTCTATGATCAGAATGACTTGTTGCCCTGACATTGTTTGTTTGGTTACTCTGGTTTGTCCAGTTTAAATTCTTCCTATACTGATGAGCTTTTGTCATCAGACATTTTCTGCTCCATTCTTGCTCTTTGGAGTCCCCATGTATTGGAGAAGTATTACATGGGGAAGTATGCTATTACATTATCAAGATTCCTCTTCCCTTCAGAAGAATGTTGAAGCTGGTGCGCTTATATGCATTCTTAGATATAAAGTATTTCTCAGTATTGTTGGCTGTAACTCTCAGCAGGATATCTCTGCAACATAGCATTCACATCTAGTTTCCCCTGTTGTTCTTATGCAACTGGGATTAGGAAAACATGCTTCATTAGTGCTATATAATATGTACATGGAGGTTCTTGTGTCTAATGACCAACTTAAACTGGTGCAGTGTTCAATGATATGAGGAATTCATCTAAGGTCGCCATATTTTTACATTTAGAACTCTGTTGAGAGAAATTCTGGGGAAGTTGATTTTCAACTACTGTTGCCATATGTCATGCATGCATTTATGCACGTATGTGTATATTAAAATTGTCATTGCTTTTATTACAGCTGTTATCCTAATTATTTTTTTTTATTACAAGAAGGCCATCATATGACAAGTTTTTTTTTGGTTGAAAAACTTAAATCTGATTAAATTCCATGCGACGTAAAGTTGAATTGTGTATTTCCTGCATACTGAGAATCTGAAGATGTGAGTTGTTAGTATCTCTTGTGTTCAGAGAATCTATGTAACGGAACATTAGACACCTTTTATATTTAACATGCAATGGAGGGTTTGCTCATTCTTCTCTCCATTCTTTGTATCCACATGTTGATTTGTGCAGCAACTGCAGCTTTAGTCATATTGTCATGGATGGTCATGTTCAGATTTCAGTTACCGGTCTATCATCAATTACCCTGGAAAAAATCTGAGTGGCACTGATATTTCTTTACTGACAAATTGCAATAATTTTCTACCAGAAATAATTTACAAGTTTTCAGTTTTTTCTTTTCGGATATAAATTCCAGCTTCATTTTTCTATGGAGACAAAACTCCTGAAAGTTAAGATGGGTGGAACATCACAAAGTGACACCTGTTCTGACTGTGTCTGAAGGGAGTATGGACACTATTCTTATGCCTGCTCGGTCCTTGAATATATGCCGTCACTTTGTGTTGCACTTCTGGACAGGCACCTTTTTTTTTTTTGGGGTGGAATTCGACAGGCACTTTGTTAAACTAAAGATAGACCTGTAAATACAATTTACATCATATGAAACAGAATAATTTTTTATTAAATCTCAAACCTGATGCTTTGAGTTAGCTCTGAATTATTTGTACCTTCCTACTTGGTTTTGAGCTAAACAGTAAAGGCTAGAACCATTAAATATATGCCGTATTGGAAGTGAGATCAATCAATCTATGGTATGAAGAACATGAGGTGAAGATTGTAAAAATTTGGTACGGAAGGTTCTTATCTTCTATTAAGTTATGAATGGCTGTATGTGATTTGATTCTCTTTTACACTGTTGAAATGAAGAACCTGATGTAAAGATTGTAGATTGGGTACTAAAGGTTCTCATCCTACATCAAGTGTGCATGTCTATATGTAATAAGTTAAAGTGTCTCACATCTTTCTTCCTTTGATGATATGTTTAATATAATAAGTTTATTCGTTGGGATTGGGATATATCTTTGGGTTTGGATGTTGTGCAAAGCTTCATTTTGTAATTTCTCTATTTAAATTGCATTTAGGCACCTTTTTGAACATTTACTGATGCTAGATCTCCACGAACCAGAATAAAAGTTTGGTTGTTATTGCTAACTTTTATCACATCCAATGTTATAGCACCATGAATAACTACCAGGTAATCCACAACGAATTAAAAAGAAAATAAGGGTTCAATTTTGAGCCTTATTGATTCGTTTAATTGAAACATTGGCAAATTCTCAAATGCCTTGCTCCTTCATATCTTTCATTGATTTAGTTGATGAAACCATTGCTTTCTTATTTTGTATAAAGCTTAATGGTATTTTATCATGTTCTTAGAGTTTGGACACTGTATTTAGATTGTTGCCATAAGATCACTGCGTTTATAATTGTGAAAGGAACTTAGGCAACTACAAGAGATGTACTACATATTAATTGAAGGGACTAACAGAATATTGATGCACGACAATGTCTATTAATTGATCAACCTTGGGTTATTATTTAGTGACTTTATTGTTATCCTCTTCCTATGGAAATAAATAATGTGATTCCATCTTGTGAAGAATCTGGAGATATAATTATTGAGTTGTTGGCCTGTGAATCATAAGTTCACATGATCTTATAATCCAGACTTCCCAACTATGAGTTTAATTGTGTCCCTTTCTCTTCCTATGTGAGATAATGATGTGATCCCGTCTTGCCAAGAATCTGAGCTATAATTATTCTATTGTTGGCCTGTGAATCATAAGTTTACATGCTCTTATAACGCTGCCTTCCCAATAAGAGTTTAATTGGGTCCCTTCAGCAGGACATGGTAGGCTGTTTTCTACCATAAAGATTTTCCTCAATCAGATTCCAATTACATCCCCTTGGTCATTTTCCCTGGATCCCCATGGCTTACCGCTCTAAACCTGAGCCCTCCCCTTTTGGTGAAAGAATCGAAGGAATGTGAGGTTGCAAATGCGGAGTTCGAAGGGAGGTTCTTTTGAAAGGCTACATTAGAGGAATGGTAACGCCAAGTTGTTCACAAAATTTCTGGCATCCGAAGGAGGAAAAGATAATTGATAGTTTCTTTGTCAATTGTAAGCAACTGCATTTTAGACAATTTTGTGGTTTTCATTAAGATCTGCTGGTCTTTTTATTTATGGCTAGTAAGTTGGAGCCATGGTGGATGACTTACCTTCAAGTGTGGATGATTTTAATGTGAGGTGGGTAGAATATGTGTACTTAGAAGGATGAAACTTAGATCATAGATATGGATTTCTCCCATGCTTGGACAGCTTTCACGTCATGCTTTCTTGTTTTCCACGGGAAACATGCAGAAATCTTTGCTGATTTATTGTCCAATGACACGTATGATGAGGGTGGCTATTAAACATTATTCGTACCAATAACCTTCGCTTGCTTGTGTTGACCAAAGACATTAGCAAAAAAGGGTTTCTTTTTTACCAAAGACATCAAAGGGCAATTTCGATTTTTCACAAAAGGTGAGCAAATTTACTAATGCCGTTAATTTAACTGAGTGAAAGGAGGCTTTACAAACTATTGAATGTAAATATAATTATATGGACCTTAAGGAAATTTTTGTAATTTACTTGAAGTTTCAAGAACATTCAAGCAGCTGGGGCAAGAGATAATCTCTCGTATTGCTTGATATGCAGAACAATGAGAACAGTATAACTTCCAGGTGTTACTGGTGAAAGTATGCTCCCATTGGATGCTTCGATGAACTAGAGCAGCATAGCTTGAACTAGTCTTAGCTTTCCACTGTGTTTTTTTTTCAGGCTATATCTTCAAGACTCTTTATCATAAAATTTCATAAAATCTTTCAGCAAAAGAAATAATAAGCAGTGGATGCTCCCATTCCTCGCCATCAAAGGAGTTAAAAGCCATTCTTTCAGAGAGACTAATAAAGGAATTCTGGAGTTTTCTAATTTGTTTCCTGTTTTCAAATTGTGGCGGAGTTGATATTCCCTTGGCACCAAGTCCTCTGATATTTTTGTTGCTGACACCTTCATTTGATAGTTTCCATCATCTAGGAAACATGGTTAAACTTCACCATTTTTATCATTGCTTTTTTATTTTCCCCCCATTTATTTAGCTTTTTTACATCCTGTATATGTTCTCATCATTCCTATCTCACTGCAATTTCAATATTCCTAGCTCTACCTGTGACCTCCATTACAGAAAAAGTTCTGTGAATGTCCCTTGCCGTCTGCCACAGAGGGTGTTTCTGGACATCAATATTCAGTTTTCTATATCTAATTTTCCATATGGCTGTAAAAATCTATTGAGTCCTTTACTGAAGTCCTCCAACATTCAGAATGCTCAATTCTTTTGTCCATCAGTCCATCATCTGAAGGCAACCTTTTGTACAGCATTATTGACATGTGAAAATGTGCGAATCTTTTCACTAGAAAAAGGACATTTTTGATAGCACAGCATGATGAATAAGTTAAAACATTGGAGTTGAATAGTAAGCATGGTGGAATATGTAGATCAATATCCTTTTCTTTCATAGATGCATGATTCTTTGCAGCCAAGGGCTTATGTTTGTCCCTTTGCAATGTCGATATCATGGTGAGGGATCGTCGACAAACTCTTGTGGCCCTGATCATAACCTGTGGTACAAGGCTACTGTCGGCCCAACCGACTCTCCTCTTCCTTATCCAAAAATAATTGGAAGATTTCAATAGAGATATGCAAATTAAATGCAGATGAACTACTTAATCGATTTATTTGGGTTGCTATATTGACCCCAATCATGTCATACTGAGGAGGAATCATTTAGACTCTAGACCATGTGAAGTGGGCCATGGAAGGAATCCAAGAAAAGAATTTAGGAGTGACATGAACATATTATATTGAAAGGTAATTCTCCACGGCCAAATGAAACAGACGGCTCTTAAAATATAAAGGAAATAAGAGCAACAGAGAGGACATCTCTTTCAGATTTCAATAGCTTACAGCTACTTCAGGAGTCTCACTTAATGTCTAGATAGATTCTAAACAACATGTCCATTTGTGTGTACCAAGAGATCAAGTGAATCATGCGTATGCCGACATATGCCTCGATTGTAGCCGTCCAGGCAAGCGTAAAGCTGGCAGTTTGATCATAATTTGGATCTTGGAGTGGACTCAACCGCCAAGTACTAATTGATGTTGGTCCCCTGCCTCTTTGGTCTTCCATTCAAATTAGCCATGTGTGTGTTTTATGTGACTTAATGGTCACTCTCATCATGAAGATACTCCAAGGCATCACACCTGTTAGGAAACTGTATCGATCAAACCATAATGGAAATGGTCTGTGAAAAAGGATATTTTGGATCCTACATGTATCAACCACTTCCCTCCGGATGAATTAGGATTCAAAAATTATATCAAAATAAGCATTTTTTATCTGCATTGCTTGCAAAGCTTCCAAATTCATTTTTCACCGAGGAAGCTGCGGATCATGACAACCGTCGGCCTCGAGTTGAAACTCGCAAAGATGATAAGTTGGATCAAGATTTATAATCAATATACTCTCTCTAAGATATACGGAATTTTTTAGCCCTAGTAAATTTTATCCTAAGGTCGAGTCTTCTTGCAATTAAAGAGCACTATCATATTAAATCAATCATAAATCTTTGGATTGAACTGCTTGTAGCAAATCATATTGAGAAATTGGCTATAGGAAATACATTTCATCTTGAATACTAGACATCAAATTCATTTTGAATCATCTGAGCTGGAAAACTAAGTTCATGATCACCCCACCAGAGTATGGTCTTTTACCTCAGTCAAGAAATCCACTTGTCCTGATATAATACACTTACCGACATGATGTCATGTAAATTATTGGATGATGTCGTATCTACTAAATACAGTGTAATATATCACGAGATATCAGCCACATAATTGACCAGCATAATTCATATTCTTTTCGACTATTTTTTCATAGAATTTACTAAAACCAAAATAAATGACTAAGTTCTTTGAGAAAAACAAATGCTTAAATTTTAATTTTCCCATCAATCAAGAATTATCCTATCCCTAATAAAATTGCTTGAGTCTTCTATCTTGACCGAGCGAATAAAAGCCTTGAACCAGATTTAGAGGGGGAGTGTTGCTCAAGAATTCATCAGCATGAGAAGTCTATTTGAACTTCTACACCTACTTCACTTCTCAAAGAAACCTAGCTAGACACAAGATTATCTTTAGAACAAATCAAGTTATTTTTAATATTAAAACTTATCTACTTGGGGTGGTGATTAGGGGGTTGGAGCTGGAGAAGATTCTGGAAACCACAAAAAGAAAGAAGTCAATGAGATCTTTATGGGGGATGAGGTTCAGATTAACTCTGGTCTAAGAATTGATGAAGTTTAGTGCTCCAAAAGCCAAACAGTACTTCAAAAATGTCAAAAGTGAAAGCCAAACAGAAACTCCACTATCATACTCGAAAATTATGAGCGTACAAACAAACAAACAAGGACAAAGTCACCCAACGTGGCCCTCTCCACGCTGGTAGTGACCTTCACACTTTAGAGAGATGCTTGGTACACCACCTTTAGTTATTATAATGTCTCAACATATGAGAGTGAGTGTGATCAAGGAGAACTACTAGATTTGATAGGATCCAAAAATAATATTCACCGTATCAAAAAATTGAATTATGTGCATCCTACTTTGATCATTTGTTTAATCTTTTTTTAATTTTTTTAGAGAGCTTTTAGTTGAACGGATTGAGTTAAAGAGAAAGAGAGATGATTACATATCTAAATATTTTTTTTTTTTAATTATCTCTCATCTATGCATATTTTGCACTAATTCAAAGAAAGATGATTAAGAATCTACATGTTTATCTTTGATTATTAAGTACTCAGCTAAAATTTACAACTTTATTTAGAGACTAAGGCCCACATTTGGCTAATCATTGTCTAATTTGTTACAACAAACATAAAAGGAATTTTGAAATATTATGAAAGGGAAAATACTCTTCTCTTCCATAATATTTTTTGAATTCTTAAAATATGAAAGTAATTCAATTCCATGATATTGTTCTTTTAGACATTTTATACTAGTCATTCTAAAATGGTAAGCTTTCATCAAGATGTGGCTAACTATATCTAGATAAATAACAATATGGAATTTATGGTGCTCCACAATCCATCTCCATCCTTGCATAATGTTACAGTTGGGAACCATTCAGATATGATGCCCCAGATAAGATTGCTCATAAGGACAATCTAGTTAGCAAATCCAACATTCATATATATAGAAACTTGTATATATGCGTCCACATCTAAGTCTTATCATTATAGAAATGGACAAGACAAAAATTATGAATATTATTACTGCATATCTAAAAGCAATTTTATTATCTTTAGAGAAAGCTGGTGGACGAGAGCTGGTCATAAAATCTTAGCATCTAGGCAACAGAAAATGATGGCAATAATATAGAAAGGCAATGGTAAAGAATAGATCATGGTATTACAATATCTAGTATCTATAGTGAGAGTTTTTTTAAAAAAAAATAAATATCTATAGTGAGAGATTAGGATCATAGTAGCCATAACTATGGTGCCAACTTTGAAAGATAACGATAGTTTAGGATGTGTACAAGGGTGTGAGAATATAGGAGACCATAAAAATGAGAAGTTGGGAATTCTATTTTTCGTAGGCTTTTGATGGAAAAAGATATTATTTTTCTTTCTCTCTAACAGGAAAAGAACATCTTTGTTAAAATTTTAAAACAAATATTTATATATATTTTTCTCTCCATGAAGCCACCAAACACCTAATGGGAAAAGGCCAAAAACCCATATAAACAGAGTGGGATCAGCTTAATCAGTCAAGAGAAGAGTTATGATTGCCCTGCAAGATTTCTTGGGTTTTGGATCGTCCAAAGAGGTGACACATATTACATGAGGTTGGTTGGGCCGAAGGAAATGGACTGGCATGACAGAGTTATTCTGCTATAATTATATTCCGAAAGTCCGACAATAAAGAAAAGAAGCTTAAATTCCAAGGAAAGTATGGTTTTGGATTCTTTTGATTGGGATGTAGACAACCATGGGGCTCCTGCTGTAAAAATGATACCATGGCCTTTAGCAGTACTCTGCACCAAATATTCTTGGATTTAAGTCTTTTGGGAAGATATGAAAATGCCCAACTACTGTTCACCCACTTCAAAAGCCTGTCTGCAAAGTGGATGTGGAGCTTGTATGGCTACAATTGCTCTATAAAAGCATAGGATTTTAGTATAAGAGGGAGGTATTAAACAATTAATTGCAGAATAACCAATCCCATCCTTTGCCTGGAATACTTATATTATGATCAAAATCTAGAAAGCTATTTGTAGATTGTCTATGAGGCGCATGGGATTTAACTGGTCCTGGAATACTCAAAAGCAATGATAACCTCAGTTTGTGGACAAGGTCCCTTTCTGTCTTTTGAGGGGTATTGCATCTGGTTTGCTTCTTTGGGGATGGTGGGATGGGGAGATTCCTTAACCCACATCTAAGTGCCTTGCTTACTTTAGAATCCATCCCCAACAAAAATGATAAGATATACCATGATGTTGTAGGATTCCCTCTTGTTGGAGGACACCCATCTTATGTTCAACTAGCCAATACTTTAAGCATGTCCTTATCTTCTTGGACAGGTTAAAAATTCCTCCTTGGATAAGAGGAACCAGTGTAAGGAATCCCCCATTTTTCTTCATTAGTAATGGAATCACATCAACCTATCCTTTTAATATCCATATTCTGTTTATGAGGAGATTAGTAAAATGGAACCCGTCCTCTCTTTAGTCATGTTAGCTTATCCTCCCGAAATTGCACATTAGTACATCTTATATTCTTATAGATTCGGTAATATTTAGTTTGGGTTCAATCAAGTATGACCTCAAAATTCCCATGGAAAAAAAAAAGATCATTACCATCAATTAGTTAGATTAAAAAATCAATATTATTGTGGTCTCAAATAATTATTAATCAGTCACCAAAAGGTTTATTAGTACATTTTTTTTTTTCATAGACTTGGCGATAGTTTGGATTCCATCAAGCGTGGCCCTCAATTAAAAGAAAAAGTTTTTGCCCATAAAAAAAAGTCATTAATATCAATTAGTTAGATCAGAAACTGATATTATTGTGGTATCAAATAATTATAAATTAATCACCGAAGTTTTGTATTGTCGGCACCATCTCATACAAACCCAATACCTAGAGTGTAATAAAAAAATAATGCCGTGCCACCGGCCGGCCTACTTAATTTCTTATGTGTGAGTTGAGAAAAAACTAGATAAATATCTATACAATTAATTAATATGCATACAGTAGATATTGCTAAGATGACCTATTAATAAAATAACATTTAATTTTGCAACACGTCATATTATCTTAGTCAAGCAGCAAGCTCCAAGCTGTTTTGGTCCCATGAGGATGCAAAATATGGTTGTAGCACAATTACTCTACTTTTGATTTATAACCAAAACTAATGATTGATATGAAGTAGGTTCTCAGTATAATAATGTGCAAAGCAAATGGGACTACGGCCAAAGGTTACATTCGCCTGCATTCGGAAGCAAATGGACTATGACCTAGATTCTTAATCAAAAAAAAAAAAGATTGTTGTGGGATGGGCATCGGGGGTATTGAGCCCGAAAGTTTCATATCGGATACAATCAAGGGACTCTACTGTTTAAGTACTACCACTCTCCCTCTCCCATGTGAGACGCCTTTTGCGGGACAAAACCGTGGGGGGCGGGGTGCTGACCGGGTCGAAAGCCCGGGCTCCGTTTCAGAGCGGACAATACCTCACGCTGGGTGGAGGAGATGGGGTCGGTACGACTGGGCAGTAGACCTCAATAAATTGGCACCATCTGTGGGAATCCCGTCCCCTACCTGCGCAGTAGACCTCCCTTGCTGGGGGGCTCTGTTGTGGGATGGGCATCGGGGGCATTGAGCCCGAAAGTCCCATACCGGATACAATCAAGAGATTCTACTGCTTAAGTACTACCACTCCCCCTCTCCCACGTGAGGCGCCTTTTGCGGGACAAAACCGTGTGGAACAGGATGCTGACCGGGTCGAAGGCCCGGGCTCCATTCCAGAGCGGATAATACCTCACGCTGGGTGGAGGAGATGGGATCGGTATGACTGGACAGTAGACCTCAACAAGGATTGACTCGGACAATTATATATCAATATTGTTCCTATCATTATTTTCTTCATATACGTGCAAGGCCATGAAATGATTTGCAGCACAATCCATGCTGACCAGTTGGAGGAGGGTGCTCTCTAATTAACTCAATCATGGACACATTGGAAACATGGGTGACTATAAATGCTAGTATATTGATGTCTACTTTCTATCATTCTCGTTCTTGATTCTTGGATCCAATATGCTCATCATTAGATAACCAAGAAAACTTTCATTAAAATTTACATCGGTCCATATGGTATATCTTTTAGGGCTTATTTACGTCTAAAAGCGTAAAGTTGCTACAAACCTCTAATTAGTGTTTAATTTTCATTCTTATTTAGATATTTATTAATTTGCTGATTACTAATAACAAGATTTGCTGAGTTGTCGCAATGATTAATTGGTTGAAACCACTCTTCATGTTTTTTTAATTAAAAAATAATTCTAATCTTCTATTTGACTAATGTTTATGATTAGTTTTTTACCCCATTAGAATTTTTAATTTACTTTTATGAACATCAAATAACCACTTAAGATTTTTCGTCCCAGTGGGATGTGAGGTATTTCGGTCGTCTCGTCTCGCTTCTGTGAGAGAATGAAATTGGGATGAGCTTGAAACACCGAAATCCATCCATATAAGAAGAGAAGAAGAAAGAAGAAAAAAAGGAAGGAAAAATAAATAAAAGTAAAATATGAAAGAAAAAAAAGAAGAAAAATAAAAAAAAAGAAAGAAGAAAAAAGAAAAAGAAAAAGAAAAATGAAAGAAAGATAGAGAAAGATTAAGAAAAGAAATAAGGAAGAAAGAAAGAAAAGAAAGAAAAGAAAAAAAAAGATAAAAGATATCCATCGAGATGCGTGATTAAGATTGGGATGCGTCGGAATAACAGGAGATCTTGTTTCATAAAGAAATCAAAATATTTTTATTTCACGGGATTCAAAATCTTGTAACCACTTATATATGAATAACATTTGAGATAAAATAATGGTCGGATCCTCTCATATCATAATTTATTAGACATGTGGTCAGATTTAACACCATTGTATAGGAGGATATGAAATAAAAAATAGAATCCAACTTGATTTAAAAACTTAGGTATTAAATTAAGTTTAATCATCTATATCAAAATTTTCTCACTTCCACTAATTTTTTTAATGTAAAACTAACAATTACTTTACCCACGCACACACCCCCAAAAAAGCTAACACTTGCGAGGGACACTCAACAATGAGATCATGTATTTTCCGTTGATTTCATGAATGATGGGATCGTGACATGTGATGGAGCGTACACAAGCTAGAAAAAATGGAGTCTACTAGAAGGGATTATCCCGTAAATATCATCAAATCATAAGGGCAATTCTCCACAAATCTTTCCAGCGGAGATGCGACAAAGATCTTTTTGGGGTGATGTTGGCGTTCGGATAAGTGGTTGAGAGAGAGAGAGAGAGAGAGAGAGTAAAATATTAAATAAAAAAAATTGTGGAAAGAATAAACGAGAGGGGGATGGGAAAAAGGGTGGGCCCACCGTAAAGTTTAACAGAGAGGGAATCGCGGTAGAAGGTGGAGCCCACCACAATCAAAATACGTACCGTCGGGACGCACCGTGCGCTCGCCAAGTTTTCCTTTTTATGCGGCGAATCGATTCCCAGTGGCCGCGTCATCCTCCACGCGCCGCCGACACCACCACGTGGCCTCCCTGATGCCCGTTGGACGAGTTTCCCTTCTCCCTCAAATGGAATCACCTTTCCAAGCTATGCACTAACATTTCAGATATTTGATAGGATTATTTAAAATTTTTTTTCTCTGTATTCCACCATTCTGGATTTCATCCTAATTTATCAATTAGGTGCATGCATATGTCAAAAACTCCTACATTGTCTTGGTAGTTAACGGCACTCTAATATCTTGATTTCACCCAACTATATGGGCTAGAAACATGGTTTCCGCTGTCCTCCTACCTATTTATTATGCACTCTAACATGTTTTTTAGACTATTATAGTTTACAATAGATAATCAAATACTCTGGATCTTCAAGTCTGAAAGGATGGGTACAACCATCTTTCACATCCTTTTATTGCTAATTATTTGTTGATAGCCCTAGCAACTATAAAAGATATACTAATTGATTTTTATTATGTCCTATCAGATCAAACAATTAATGCGGATAAGCCGTATATTCAAGTTAGCTCAACAACATCAGCGGCAATCAAGTTACAAATGAAGAGAGCCTCTCATATTCTACTTAAGGAGGGTGTGTGGTAATATTTGGGAGTTCCATTATCCAACACAAAACTTGTGCCAATTGGTTTTGATTATTTGCTTAACAAAATTGGAGGGCGGCAACGGTGAACTCTCTTCTTTATAGAGAGAGCAATCTTGCTTCAGTTCATTTTTCATCACTTCCTACTTTATACCATGTTTTGTGTGCACCTCCCAATTTCTGCATGGATGCAATTTGAGAAGGAATTTCGATCTTTTCTATAGCACCAATTAACTGAATATGGAAGATTACATCCCCTCTCATGGGAAAGGTGGATCTCACTGGTACATAGGCAGCAAGCATTCGTATGCAAAATTGTTGTCTAGTTAGTATTCAAACTAGATTCATTATAGGCCCTAATTGTGGCTAATAAGTACAAGTTTAACAGCCACAAGTCTCATTATCATACCTCAAAGATTCTCCTCTATATGGTGGCGGATATCCTCTCTGGCCTCTCATGTGTAATACAAGTTCATATGGACCCTTAATGGTGGATATCGGGTGAACCTTTTACAAGACCCTTTGGTGCTCCACTACCCCCACCTCAATGCACGGCCTACTTATCTAAATATAGATTTAGATCTAATGAATGTGCAGGTGGCAAATTACCTTTTGCTCAACTTACTGATCCCAGAACTGTGATGCAATATTGGCTTTATTTTTTCTAGCTGACATGATGACTCTAATTGCCACTATGCCTGTGGTTCAAGGCATATGGGCTGATCAACTGTGTTGGGGGGCCACTTGGTTGGCTCATGTCACTACGAAGGAATTCCAATAGCCAATGATCCCAGCCTTTTACCTAGCTAGGCACTCCCTCCTCATTCCCAGGTATTTAATTAAAAACTTAATGTTCCAACGAGAGGTATAAACTTTCTGCTACAAGTTGTAGAATAAAGTCCCATGTAATCTACTTCTCTACAGGTGGGGAATTCTAGCTTACGACTGCTTGTCCTGTAACCTTTGTCCTGGCCAAATTGAGGATGTTGGTCATATTATGCTACATTGCCTATTTGCTCAATCATGTTAATTTGTAGCTCCTAGCTCATGAATACTTTGATGAGCCTTTTCCCCACCTCTTTGCGCCAGCATTGGTTAATTTACCGATCAATACCTTGGTAGAGAGGGCACTCACTCTCTTGCAGCCTACATCGTATGGTCATTATGGACAATAAGAAGTCAAAGGTTGTTTCCAGCTCTCATCTTTACCCTATTGCAGCTAGCAAGGAAAGTTCTCTTCTTTTATGATAATTTCTTAGATTAACTCTATTTCTTCATGCAGGAAGAACGAATCCTCTACCGTTGGGTCACATTCTTCAGTGGAAGCAGGCTGTTCTACTCTTCCAAGCTGCACAAGTTTTCTGAAAAACAAAAAAAGAAAAAAACAAAGAAAACATACTGCACAAGTGCTCCGAGAAAGAAATCAAGCAGCGGATTATACTGCAATATACGCACTCTAGGGGGCATTTCAAGCACCAGTTTTGGTTTGTATCTTGACTGCAGATGCTCTTGGTATACCGAGGTTTTAGCTTCTAGACATAGCCTCCTTTATGTACCAAAAAACCACTTGTTTATTAGTGCAAGCAATTCGAGGTTTCAAAAAAAAAAAAAAAAATAGAGGGAATAAGTACCAAGGGGAATAAGATAAAGTGTGCCCCTTAAGTCTTTGAGGAATCTTGGTTTTGTTTATTATAGCTAGAGAGAGAAGTGGGAAGAGGGGGTGGTTCAAGTCAATCTGCCAGATTGTAGATACTTGGTTTTCTTCCTGCCTCATGGTCATCGGTGTGAACCGTTCTATATGCAAGTGTTTATTATTTTAGGCACTAACCGTATGCTAAATCTATCTTTGATCTGGGGAATCTTAGAAACAAGTTGAGGATCCTGCTGAGAGGGATGGAAAAGCTGAGATATGGAATATTGAGGTAGCGTCTGGACAAGACTCGCTTTTGGATGCAGATATGAACTCCTCTTCTTTTTTTTTTTTTTTCTGAGGTTGATTGATATGTCTCCCACAAAGTCTTAAAATATGTTTTTGCCTGTCGATCGACGTTTCATGGCCGTGGACACAGCTATTTCTTGGATGTCACCTTGTATAAAGGCTGGAAAAGTTATCTCTGCAAGAAAACTAGAAAATGATGGATCAAAGAGTCTATATATGGATAGATTATAGACATGTATTCATGTGCCGATCGAGCTGAGTCAACTCCAATGATTTGTAGAGTAACAATTAATTAGGTTTTGACAATTTGGTGAAATAATTCCTTACATGCTGTTGTAGTTTCCCGTTCATATCTCGTTTCCTTTTTTTTTTTTTTTTTTTTTTGACAAAGGTTCATTTCTCGTTTCTTCATCAACTCGAGCATGCTTTCATAGTGATTGTGACATTTGATGAGCAAAACATGACGAAGGACCCATTGAAACTGTTGGTTGGGCTTTTCTTCATAATATTTCTTCCATATCATGATAAAACTTTGGTTAGCCGGCCTTTTCTTTCTCTCTCTTGCCACACTCTTTTCTTTTTTTTTTTGGTAAGATCTTGCCCCACTCTTTGATATACACAAATTTTGCACTTGAGGAGGTAGCCTTATTCAGGCAATTTTTGATTAGCAAACCGTAGTTTTTGGATTGTTACCTGCTATTTTGGATTCGTCGACTAGAATATTAATTTTTGAAACATGACAAATTATAAGAACTTTCAATGGCATAAAAGCTAAAGTTTTTCGCGGACATATGTATTGATCTCTCTCGAAAGAGAATAAATATGTACACGGACAAATCTCAAACAGAAAATTGCTTCTATCCCGATTCTAGTCTATTAGGTAACATTTCTTTTTCTTTTCTTTCTTTTTTTTTTTTCAAGGAAAAGAGAAGCAAAGATTGCCACCCGGATTTATTAAAGAAAAGTAATTACAGAGAGATATTTACAGAGCAAAGCAAACCCTTCTCAACAACAACAAAGTAGAGCTTCAAAAACTATAAAAAGTGGAAGTTATAAAACTACATAGAATTCAGAGTTTCAAAAATAAAGACTATAAAGCAAACAAATCTCACAAAAAACCAATATAGGATCATGAGGATGAGCCAGAATGACAGTAACTAGCAACAAGAGAATTCATTCTACCATATAAGTCAAAATAGTCTTGAAGGTTCTTGATGGAGCAAAGAGTCTTCCAACTAAGAAAGCACTGAACAATAGCCTGCAGAGCAGGGAAGATTGATCTTTTTTTATGCAAAAATAATCTTGCATTCTGCTCCTTCCAAATTTTCCACAGCATTGCTACTAGCAATTGATCACCTCCCCTTGCTGCCAACATGTGTTTGTTCTCTTCCTCCAATTGGTCCAAAGATTAGAAAAGGTGGAAGGATGGCCAATTAGCTTCAATTATATCTTGATTGCAGTCCACAAACTCCTTGTGAAAGTACACCTGAAGAACAGATGATTGGCTGACTCCAAGTTCGCGCTGCACAAAATGCACCCTAAGTTCACATTCCAACATTTCTTTGTAAGGATCTCATCGGTGTGCAACTTATTCTTAGTAGCTAACCATAAAAAAAATTTAACTTTCTCTAGTGCTGACATCTTCCACAATAACTTTAACTTTCTTTTTCTTTTCTTCCACACAAAATCAGTAGTCCTTGCACCTATCTTGCATGCTAACAATCTGGCATGGTCACATGCTCTCTTTTCAGTAAAAGCTAAGAACTTGTGGAAGAAGGATCATAATGGATCAAGAAGACTAATTATCATCCACTTTGTTATGCTCGAACAGTAGATAAAGAAGGTTGTTTGAGTTAGATATGCCCAATCTTGACTTCTTAGTTTTAGAAAGGGCCATTTATCCATCTTTCTAAAGTCAAAAATGTAAGTGCTCACATATATTGCTAGTGGGGAATCCAATCAGACATGATGTGTTAATTTATATGAGAAATATTTTGTACAATATCTAGTTGGTGTGATATACTACACATGTATCATGGTTAGACTGAGGATGACTTTAGAAGGTGTCTTGCCATAGCACCATGGCCCAATTTGATCTTAAAAACTCACATGAATCTATTTTTAAGCAAAAGGATCTATTGCATCATTTCATATTTCTATCTGAATAAGACAGCTCAAAACTTGTCCCTCTCTCTCTTTTGTGTTGATAGTTGTATAATAATAGGTAATTTATTTGCCGGCCTAGGTTGTTGATAGAATGCTAAGAGCCTCCATTCCAAATATTTCATTTGTTTTATTCTTGTGCCTCCTCATTCTCCACATGCTATTCCATTATAGACAAGTGCTCATTAAAATTAATCATCTATTGACATTATCAAAACATCATCTTAATTGGATGTAACTTAAATTTCTTTTTACTCTTTAACTATGAGTAACTAAAATGATAATTTATGATTAATTATTGGATCTAGATCTCGTGATCCGAGCAAGGAGCATAAAACCATTTTTTTTTTATGTCTATTTTTATCTTTGAATTGTTTTACCATGACATCCTCTCATGACTTTGACCATAAGCTGCACGCCCATCCACATATACATATGAGGCATATGTGACATGTCACACATATTTATTTTATTGGAGCAATCAAGAGATTCCATGTAGACAAAATCACCAAAAGCATAACCTATGCCAATTGCTCTCATTTAGATGCGTGACGCACACATTTTCGATCGACTCCATCTTTATCTTTGAAAACACCTCACATTTATCACGCCTTCTAGATTCTCGTGCGATTGATATCTTTGGTTGGAAGGATCCCAATAGAATAGATTCCAACCTTCATCAAGATACAAGGCAAGAAGATGATGCCAAGGACCCTCTTCATCAAAGTTCTCGTAGCCCTTTCCAATGGCATTTATATTTTTTTCAGTACACAGGCATTACAAGAGGACCCCCTTGGTACATTAGGCAATAAAGACTTGCATTTTTATGAGTTCATATATATATATATAAAAGGCTCATAATTCTTTACGATCCAATGGAACAGTATATTTCTGAAGGCTTTCTAGATATGGGTTAATGCAATGGCTAAAAGCTGGGGTCCATCATGAGTCCAGCTTCTAGCTGTGGGCCCATCGTTACATCTGGATCACATGGACGCGACAAACAAACAACTACAGAATCTTGCACCTTGTGGTAGTTGGGTGGGGTTCTTTGTTTTTAATTTTGGTTCGTTCTATGCATCTTTCCAACCAGTGGCTTAGATTTGTGGGGCTGGAATCTAAGAATCCAATGCCAACAATAAATGGCCCAAGGCTGCATGATGGAAGTATGGTTTGTCCTTCTCTATGTGAGAAAAGAAACTTTTTATTAGACCAGGGTCTGGATTCGCTGATTAGCATCTCACTAGGGAATGGTGGAGTTGTTGCTTCTAAGATGATATGATACTTTGTGTGATATGATGCTTTGTGGTTTAATAAAATATATAATGCTATGCATGAAGGATTGGTTGGAGTAATCCATGATTTTGGACATCGTAGTAATCGGAAAAAAAGGACATAAAAATTTAAGAAAAGATTTGACATGGAATTTGATTTACTCATCACTTTCTAGCTTTTGATCTTTGTGGAATTTTTGGATGGTATGAGATGGATGGATTCAGTAGTTGAGCCCAATTGCATAGGATGCCTCAAGCTAAGTGACAGCATAGAACTTAATAATTCCAAGATTAGAAATTGCCTTTTAATAAAGTTTGCTGGAGCTTGATTCCTTTGTTTTTCGGAAAAACGGAAATTATGAATCTGCATGGGTTATGGAACTAGGGGCTAGTTTCTTTAATTAAGTTTGTTGTGGTTTTGGTACGTTATTAGGCCTGACAAGTTATAACTGAGAAGTTTATACTTAATACAATTTCGATGAAGTACGAGTCATGATTTATTGATAAAACTCATTACAATGCTATTGAGTAACTGTGACTTAGTTTGTTATAAAATTGAATCACATTGTTGCAAATTGCAATATATTTGCCACGCATCATTTCTCATGGATAAGGTTTTTATATCTCTAAGGTGGCTTGGTGTAATGGATCAACCACTCCAATTGTAGACTTCCTATCTATTATTTAAGGGAGAGTACTAAAAACATTGCTTCAAATTAAAGAGTTCGTTCATTCTTTCTTTCAAGAAAATAAAATAGAAAATTTAAATTCAAAAAAAAAAATGATTCATTTATCAAAATTATAGTAATTATTTCATCACAATTGACAGCCTTATGTAGCATAAATTGTGATAAGAAAGCAAATTGTCAAAGCACTTCTCATCGAAATATTGAATAATGAAATAATAAAGCACAATTATGTAATCAATCATGCATAACGATGTCAATGACTTCTGTAGATATGATGTAGATCTTTCTCCAAGCACATTGTTTTGTGGTTTCTTTGGGTTCTTGGGTCTTCTGCTTCATCATTAAATATATTGATAGCGGTTAAGCAAACCAATCAAAATGAGTTAAGCACAAGCTAATTAATTCAAGCATGCAACAAGGGGCTTATTAACTCAAGATAGAAAGAAATGAGTCAAATTGGATTGGGTCAAGGCTCTAATATACACCCTCTTTCTTTATTCTAATTTCTAGTTTCCTCCTTAATCTAATAAAAGCTTTACACTTTTGGTAGTTTGATTGCTTTCAATCTTGAATCATGGCAAGATGCAATCTCTTCCCTCTTTCACATTAAATTTGCTTTCGAGATAGAAGGTTTGTTGGCCTTCATGCCGCCTCTCTCACCTTTTGAGTTTTAACCTTACATTGTGATGCCTTGGATTCGACCAAAAAATCTCTAGATAGAATCAAATCTCTGTAACTATTTAGAATTGACAAGAAAACACTTGCGTGAGCAAATGGCCTTCCATGTCCCCTAGGGTTATCAAGGAATTAAGCTATACAAGTAGCCAATAAATTATGCCTATTATATAATTTGCACGATGCCCTATTCAATCTTATAGCTGTATCAAGCTTTAATCTCAAAAACAGTTGCTAGTGAGGGGGATAGCTTTGACACATTGCCAAGATCCTGATGGTACATGATTTTTCAGCCTAAGAAGTTATTGAACATAGGAAAAAAGAGTTCAATGCTTTTAAATTTCTAGAGTACCAAAGGTATAGGGGATATCTTTGGGTAAGGTTTTGAAAATACTACAATCATATTATGACTAGTCTGATCCATTGTGATGGAAAAACTAATAATTTGAAATAAAATAATAAATGTTATGATGGCCATTTTCTTTTGATAGACATAATGGTATTTTTTTAGAATAAAAAATTATAACAATATAATTGCAAAAAAAATCATTGAGATGCCCATTAAATATCTATTTTAACTAAAGCTTCAAAATTATCAAGATTATGATTATTTTTATTTGAAATAATAGTCATTAATCAAGCTATTTTTTTAAATATACATAAATTATATGCATAATAGAATTCTTAGATATCATAAAAAACTAAAACTTTCATTAAAATAATTGCTATGACCTTTTTGTAATCATGATTTTCAAAGCAATTCTATATTATAGTTTAAAATTAAGAATAAAAACTCCAAAAAGAAATGCCTACTGAACAAACAATGATCAAAATATTTTTTTTTCTTGGCTTTGGATAATTATCCCTCAAAACAAATTAGTGAGTATCAAGATCTTCTGTTGTAGCACGTATAAATGAATAAATAAATAAATATGAATATGAATTATGATAATCTTTCTATATCGTTCCTCACATAGCATAATACGACTCCTTATAATTGGGATGTAAGAAAATTCAATGAAATAAATTGTTGGTTTATGCTCACCTAAATTTTTTTCAAGATCTATCATTGTTGATAGTGACATAATTTTATCTTGTTGATAACTACATATATATATATATATATATATCATGCATATACATCATGTGAGCTAATGGATTTATTTAATGAGCCTACTGAAATTATATTTTCTTGAGTTAGAGACGAGAAATAGAGCATTGTATTGATCCAAGATGTATTTTGATATAATCCATGGCTGATATTAACTACGTATCTATAATAATTGTTGATATAGACATGAGCCATATTTATAATTGGATAAGTTTCATAATTTATTTTTGGCATCAACGCAAGATACTCATGCATGAACTCTAATTCTTTCGATACTTAGTCGCTGACATGTAATCCAATCTTTTTAGAAAGATTGGATAAGCACAAAACCATGTTGACATTATAATTTGCTTAAAAATCCACTCAACTTTTTCTTTTGGATTTTAGCTTCAAATTTGTACCAAGTCCACTTAGATAAGGAGAGAGAGAGAGAGAGAGAGGAAACGGGGGAAACGGGAAGGGGATACTTGTAGTGGAGGAATCTGGTTGCTACGGTACTTTGTCATTTAGCTCCCTCAAAAGCAACTTTTCTTCCCTTCCGTCCCCCCAACGAAATCCCCCGGGATATCGCCACCAGGGCCCACCCTTACCTAAAATCCTTATCCCCAACCCAATCCAACCCATCTAAATAAAATAATATTATTAAATCCTCCTTTATATTTCTACAAAAAAATAACCTCCTTCATATATTTATATATTTATATTTATATAAAAGATGAAGATGCCTTCCACCACGTGGTGGACAACGACCGGGAGCAAAAAGGGGATCCCAGCTTGTACAACGTCCGTATCTGACGATACTGTTCCCAGCTTTTTTTTTTTTTTTTTTTTTAATTAAAAAATTATTTCCTCAAAAAATACTATTATTTTAATTTAGTTTAATTTTTTTTTAAGTGGGAGGAAAAGGGTCCGAATCATGAGCACTGGAAGAAGCTGGGAGCCAAGAAAAGCGTGGTCGCCGGGGAATCGCTGCTGCCGTCCACGTGTCAGAGCATGGTTGGAGGTCGATGCGCCGCTCGTACGCGGCGGACATTCCTCGGCCCCGCTTCATGCGATCGGACCATTTGGAACGCAAGTCGTACACGGAGGTCATCTATCCCGAAAATGCCCCCAATCCTTTTTCTAAATCACGTAAATGCCAGCGAGGGAGGGTATCTTATGCTTATCCTTGGAAAGGATCCCTTTGATTGGAGGGAAACAGGCAGCATCTTGTGATTCTAATCTCAACCTATGCATATTTTATTTATTTAATTCACGGTTAAGAAAACGCTTTGTATTTTGGATCGGGCATGTCACGATCCGAATCATGAACCGTCCAAATCACGTCACCTTTCCTTGTTTGGATTGCTTTTAGGCGAGTATTATAAGGTTAGATCAGGCAATTCTGACCATTCCGAGTAATTCCATGCAAGAGGTAGGTGTGAATTAGAATCTAGAGGGGCAAATAAAGATGCTTTAAACTTTTTTTAATTAAGAGAGTAATTATGTATCGATTAACATATAATAATGCTTGCTTAATCTATCTAATATATTTTTAATTTTTCAAGGTATATTGCTTTGGTTTACATGTCAACACCCCTTCAAAATGTGCATGTTTAGATACTCTCTGCTGTGAATCTCCATCTCGGTCTTGACTAAATGCGTCCTTGATGCTGATCAAACTCCAAAAGACGGACCGACTTAGATCATAAATTTACAAAGAACTCGAAGGTCAATGGACACGCCATATTGAATTAGAAGCATTAGCTAGACCCTTGGACCTCAGCTTACGCTAAGATGTTCACCATGGCTATGGACAAGGTATTTAAGGTTAGCTAAAGCCAAACTATAGTCGGAGAACCGTCGTTGGCGGAATTTCTCTTCAGCAAATCGAAAAAGTCGAAATAGAAAAGAACTCTTTCGCGATCAAATTTATTTCAAAAAGAAAGAACTCTCTCTAAACTAATCTACACACAAAATCCGGAAGGCAATTGAGACTCCAAGACGTATACGACTCCGACTCCTCTCCTATAAATAAAGAGGCAAAGAGACCTTCAAAGTAAGTTCATCACTCCCACTCTCTCACTGTTCTTCATCTTCTGACTTGAGTATCGGAAGATCTTCATTGGAAAACATTCCGATAGAAACTTTTTGTAGATTCTCAAACGGAGCTCCAGCAATAGCAGTGCCTCGATCGCTTCCACTTTGACTGTCCAACCTCAAGTGCGAAGATTAGGAGCAACACTCTTTTTTTGCGACTTTTGAAGTGAAGCAAGCAATTCACACAAAGCATGAGAAATCATCCAAAAAAAAAATGCTTGGAAATTCCCACATGATTATTTATTGGAACAGGCCTGAAGTTTTGCTAGCAAATAAAAGTTTGCCATATACTTTGTTTGATAATAAGTAGATTTTTTTTTTCAATAATTTTGATGTCTATTTGTAGGAAAGAGATGATATTTTTGATAAAATGTGTGTTTTTGTTGTGTGAAGTTATTTCCATGAAAGCCTTGCATATATTTTCTTTAAAAATAGCTTTGCCTATTTGCATGTGCTGTATGGTCATTGTTGCGTGAGAAAAGATAAGAAAGAGATGAACCTAGATGCAAACGCATTTTACATGTAGGCAACTATTTGGGGAAGCTATTTCTAGGTGTGTAAATAAGTTGCATGCCTTGATATGTGACACATTTCTAGGTGTGTAAATAAGACACATTTCTAGGTGTGTAAATAAGTTGCATGCCTTGATATGTGACACATTTCTAGGTGTGTAAATAAGATGCATGCCTTGATATTTGGGGTAGGTAGTAACCATTTTTCCTTTGTGCTTTGTAATGAATATGCATTATATGTTAGGACTATGATATAAATCATATATCTAAGTTGTAGCAACATGATGATACTAATGTAGCTATACAACTCATTTTCCAAGTTTTTCTTCCATATTATTATTAAGCAAGATCCCATCATTATAAAGCTATAATAGGAGGTGTAATGTTTAGTAACAATCAAATTCCAAAGAATAATCGATCCAGCGATGATTACATAATATAACCTTCCTCTTTCTCTATGCAAAATGGCTATTGCTCTCCATATCACTTCACTAAACTAGTAAAATAAATAAGCATAAAACCAACATACTAGCTAGTTGGGCCATATTGTTATACATTATTGAAAATATCAAGAGCTAGTGCAATTATAAATGTGTAAATGACACAATAGTCGATTACAAGGGAAACATAAACATAATCCCTTATGATTTAAATTCTCACACCATCATCTTGACCCATCTAATTAAGGTACTTTTGCATTAATTACATGCTATCCTCCGTTGAAATCCCTTCTAAAAGAAACAAGCTTACCATCTTGTTATACAATTCCTCTTGAAATTATTGATTATCAGTTATATTATAAATATATAAACAACAATAGTGATTTATAAGAAATAAATATAACCATCAACAACTCCAACTCTCGCATCATCATCTTCATGCCTAACACACCCTTGTATTATATGCGGTTCAAAGGCCTTCTAGACAATCAAAAACACTACAAAATGCAATTAAGTAATCCACTAATTATCCTTCCACATATTCAAAATTAACTCAGGCAAGCAAGATTATCAATGTATTGAAGGGATGAAAAATCGCTACCATGTTCTCTTATCTCGAATTTAATGATCATTATTGGAGACAATAAAAGAGGGAGAGCGGGATCAACGAACTCATTAATATTTTTTGCATACTTTTTGTCCAAGGAAAGGGGAGAGATGAATCCAGTCTACTTTTATTACGGATACCTACGCGCCACCTGCTTCTGCGAAGAATCTCGGAAGGCGAGGAACCCGAGACACGCAAACAGGAGGAGGCCAATAAAGTCGAGCAAAAGTGGGTTTTTTTTTTTTTTTTGAGGAAAAAAAAAGAAGATACCGACTGGGCGAGTCGGGGCACCGCCGAGAGCGGTATCTCGACTCCGGTTGGGTAGCGAAGCTCCCCCGCTAATGCCTGACGCGACGAATCGAGCCCGCATCGGCTGTCGAGATAACACGCCGCTCGCGGTCTTTTCTGCCCCTGACCTCTCCCGGTTCGCATGAACCGGACCCTCTGGATTCCCGGTCCAGTCGAACCGTACGCATTTCTTTCTCGCTCCCCTGTTCCCCTCCCCTCGGTATATATTGGACGCATCTCTCTTTGGTTATTTGTATGTTTAGAAGCTAAGAGATGTGAGAGACGAGAAAGATAGCGAGCGAGCGAGCGAGAGAGAGGGAGGGAGGGAGAGAAAGATAAAAAGAAAAGTGGAAGGGAGATGGGCTCGGTGACGCCGGAACTCGGGTTGGATTTGAAGCTCTGCGCCATGAAGAGCGCGAGCGGTTTTCTGAAGGAGGCCTGGGCGATTGAGAAAGGAGAAGGGAGGATGGCAAAGGTGGAGGAGTGCGTGAAGAGCTTAGAGGAGGAGAGGAGGAAGATCGAGGCGTTTAAACGTGAGCTTCCCCTCTGCATGCATCTTATCGGCGATGGTTGGTCGATTTTTCTTCGTTTTTCCCATGTTTTTCTGCGTTTTTTGATTAAAAATACGATTTTTTTTTGGGTTTGGAGATTTGATTTCTGAAATTTTCTTCGATGGCGGCAGTGATCCAGGGGTTGAAGGAGGAGCTGGAGCAATGCCGGATGGACGGATACGCGATGTCCGGCAATGTCCTCGAAGAATTCATGCCCATTAAGAGTAAATTCGAGGAGGAGGACAGGGTAAAGTTTGAAGACGATACCAAGGATAAGATGAACTGGATGAGCTCCGCCCAGCTCTGGAGCGACAATTACAGCGATGAGAAAAAAGACAGCACCCCCACCGACGAGAAGAGAATCGCCGAAAAGGTATTAAAAGGAATTTTTTCGCTTTTTTACTGGAAAAAAATGGCTTTTTAAAAACTTTTTGATGATTTTTTTCCCCTGAAATGGTTCGTCTCTCGTTCAATGACAGAGAGTTGGAGAGCCCGATCACGAGACCTCGTCGCTGGAATCCAGAGGTCGGAGCGGGGGAGGCGCATTCGTGCCGTTCAAAGGCCTATCGGCGCTCGCCGCGAACGCGAGGAAGGAGGAAAAGCCGGCGGTGGGGTTGCCGGACCTCTTCCTGCTGTCCCCTGGGATCAAGGACTCTCGCTCGGTTCCGGCTGTGACCGACGACCACCGTGGTAGTGACGTGATCTCCAAAGCCACCGTGAGAGCACCGGCGCCGTCGCCGCTGGCCGCGGCCGGCGCCCATCTCAGCTTGCATGCCCAGCAGCAGACCCAAAGGAAGCCTCGGCGGTGCTGGTCGCCGGAGCTGCATCGCCGCTTCGTGGCCGCCCTCCAGCATCTCGGCGGTGCCCAAGGTTAGATGAAAGTTTTCATCTTTCTCTCTCAAACACGTATAATTTGAGTTGACGGTGGTTGAATTCATTGCAAAGGCATTCCTTTCTGGCTTCTGCTTTAATCTCTAAAGTTTTGCATCAAAAACTTTAGTTGCTTTTATGGTAATTTAATTCGGCTTTTTTTTAGTATGTGAGTAAAAAGTTTCATCTTTGTACTAAGGAATTGGAAATTATTGCTTTGTCTTGGTCTTGATTTTTCTTACATGTATGGAAAGAGAAAGGAATAAAGATCTAAAATAGATTATAGAAGGGAAAAAGGAAACTTGATTCTGACAAAAATAAAGGGATTGGAAGATTGGTACACATGCCCTCTTTCCTTAGGATGTGAGAATGACGTAAAGCAAACTAGAACAGTGCAATCCTGTTCTTTTGATCTGATTAAGGTTTCTTTTGATGCAGTGGCTACCCCAAAGCAGATCAGAGAACTGATGAAGGTTGATGGGCTCACAAATGATGAAGTGAAGAGCCATTTGCAGGTAGATTTGGATTCAATTGATTGCCTCTTCGCTTCTTGCTTCTTAAATTTTCATCTGGTTGTCATTTCTCAGATGGCATTGATAAAATGTTCTCTACTGCTGTTTCAGAAATATCGATTACACACTCGAAAGGTGCCGAATGCTTCAGCTGCAGTGAACCATTCTGTTGTCGTTATGGGAGACTTATGGGTTCCCCAGGAGCACTATTCTACTTCACAGAAGAGTGCTTCCCAATCTGGCTCTCCGCAAAGCCCTCTTCAACTAGCTGGTGCTGGCCACACAATCTCCATTACTGCTGGAGATAGCTGCGAGGAAGAAGATGGGAAATCAGAGAGCTACAGCTGGAAATGAGAGGAAGTGAGGCCTTAGATATCTGTTGAAGAGACTGACATATGGGAATCGATGTATAGAGAAATCAAGAGTTCTACTGATACAATACTGGGGAGAAACTGATGGGCTTGGAGTACAATTCTGTGATATGGAGGGAAAAGAGGAACAGCCATGCTGAGGAAAGGAGTTATGGATCTCCTTACATAAAATTTTGGGCAGAGATCAGTTTTCCCCCCCTTGGTTCTTCCTTTCTTTTCCTTTGGGTTTTAAACAATATGAGGGTTGTTGTGACACTTATTAGACATCAAACAAAAGTGTCATTTTCCCCTTAGATAAAGTCTTTGCTGGTTTTAAACATGACTGGTTCTTGAATTCTTATTGAGCTTTTGATAAGTGTAAATTTGATACTGTTTGCTATTGTTTGGTGAGTTTATAACAGGTGAAGAAAGAGGTCCCAGGTCAGCATGGTGATTGAGAATTGAATGTTCTGCTGGCAATTGATGAACACCTATTATTATCTGACTATATGAGTGATTTAGACTTCCAAGTATATTGTAGGTATCTGTGTTTAAGACTAATTCTAGATATGCCACTGTTATCCTTATTCTCAGTCCTTTGCCTCTGATGGAATTATCTACTTCTAATCCATTTGTGCCAGGCCTAAAATTCAATTTAGTCAAAATCTTCAATCCTGCGCCTTCACTCCTACTGCTCTTATCTTTGCATTGCTTTTCCCTTTGTCATTCGTCAATCTCAAATATGTAAAGTCCCTTTTTTTGCAATGAATGTTGTTCTGTTCATTTTAACTTTTCCATCATTTATTGACCTACATGTGTTGAATGTAAGAGAATAGAAATATACCGGAAACCTAACCTATCAAATCTTAGTCCAAATATTTGCCTTTGAGATATCTCATTCATCATTCATTCATCTCCAAAGCAACCTCAAAGATCATCTCAAGCTTTTGTAAAGACTTCTTCACTGCTTCCAATTGACATAGGTCTTCCTCTTCTCTTTCTAAGCCTTCCCGTATGGATACTTGCACCTTTCATGACCTGAAGCTTACTATCTCAAAATTTTTACTGCAAGTGGTGGGAATCAGGTCTGGGAGATATGTGCCTTCAGTGCATCTTCTCGCATTACTTGTGTTGCAATGAATAGCTAAGCCTGTGAAACTTCATGATGCTGTTATCTTCAGACAAATGGATGTTGCCCCCCTAAACATTCAAATCAAAATCTAGCCTCCTAGCACTTTATCTATCTTCATTCTTCTTGCATCATCTACTGGTGACAGCTACCATAATAACATCATTATCTCTATCATCGATATTTACAATCTAATCCCTCTTTAAACAACTTTCATATAGTTTGGCAAACCGAGACAGCATTCAGCAAGAACTGTAGCCACCTAGCTTCTGCTTGTGGTGGCAATAGAAAATTGGCTCGTGATTCAGGACCCAGCTCTGCTCATCAAAGCTTCCAGTACTGTTGCCTTCTGCTTCACCCGTCGTCAACTTTGGTACAGAACGGGAGCTCTAGTCCCAGTGTCTCCGCATGAGATAAAGCCAAAGCATCAAGGGTCCTTTCATGTATGGTAGAACCTCCTGACAAGAATCGAGTCGCTAACATACACACAGAAAGGGAATCTTATGTTCGGCACGGGTCATTTCACTGGCAAATTTTGGTGCTGTAATGGATTCCACTGCCTGGTTGGTGGTAGAATGACCATTAACTTCACATGCAGGGCATTCCTATCATTTCTCTCTCGCAGTGTCTTCCTCTCAGACAACCGCATTTGCCTCTCAAAGACCCCACCTTTGGGATTGAGAATTATGACTACATAAATAAACAGACTTGGATCTGTAGTGGAAAATGTCTATGAATCACAATTCAGCAACACTCATCAATAAAACAGGAAAAAAAGGAGCATTTTCTGATGTTGTTGAGTACCAGTGGCAGTTAGAAACTCTCGGTTGGTCTCTAGAGAATCGAAAACAAGCTCTGCAGCCTGTTTTCAAAGTTCTCACCAATAACAATTACAAAAGTTTATCATGACTAAAATAGAGAGATGAAAATAAGCTTTATAGGAAAAGGACTGAAGGTCTGATCTTGAAAACTGGATGGCTGTAACTTTTCCTCTTGTGAAGGCAACACTAGAAGCCACTGATGATCATAACTTCTAATTCATGGCATGAGCAATGCAGCAAACAGATTAAAAAGCATGATATAACAGAAGATTAAAATAATAATAATAATAATAATAATAGTAATAATAATAATAATAATAATAATAATAATAATAATAATAATAATAATACAAATAAAAGAATACCAGTGCCAGTCTGCTGCACTCTTAAGACAGTCTTATGGGATGCATGCAGCTAGTTCTATCCAAAATTTGCACCAACTTGCTTGACACTTTGATGGCTCCACCCCTGCACTCATACTGTTATTTCTGGTGGTAGAGAGTAGCATTACTATTTTAAACACTCTGTTTATCATGTTAATATTTCAAAAGTTTTTTGGAAAAAAAAAAGGGGCACAATTCACAAGAAATCCCAATAGCTACTATCCATGTGGATTAGAAAATGCCCTCTTGAAAAGAAAGATAATGGGACAAAAAGTCCCTCTCATTGATGATATACATATAATTAGTGGATATCTCAGGCAAGATACGTTGAGCCCACATTGATTGGATGATCCTTTACATACGAGCTGTCATACATGTGAATTTTACGGTAAAGCTAAGAGGAGAACTGTTACCTTTTATAATAAACATATAAGATACACAAGATCAAGGGTTTATTATGATATAATCCAACTATTTTGTACTAGATCATATCAGGGTGGTTTACCTAGAAGGTTACTGAATAAAAATCGGTGTGCAGGAGCGAATGAAGCAATACCAATGTCTAATAGGCCAAATAGGAGAAAAGGCCAAATTTGACTACCAACCAGCTTGTTGACATGTGTGTATATCTATCAAGATTTTAAGTCCCACAGATTAAGAGTATCCAATCTTTCCATTCTATTTCTGTGAGAAATCAGGATCAGAACGGGTTGGAGCTCTGAAATCCAACCATACATCGCGAGAAGAAGAAAAAAAAGGAAGAAATAAATGAATGAAAGTTAAAAAAGAAAACATGAAAAGAAAGAAGAAGAAAAAGAAAAGAAAGAAATGGAAAAGAAAAGAAAAGAAAATAAAGGAAGGACAAAAAGGAAGAATTAAAGAGAAGAAGGAATAAAAGAAAGGATAACAAAAGGAAAGAAATGTAAAGAAAAGAAAGAAAGATAGTAGTAAAAACAGGAAAAAGAAAAGAAAAAAAGAAAAGAAGACATACAAGATACCATTGAGATGCATGACCGAGACAACCATTCGAACGAAGTAGGATAGTGAAGGATCCGGAGAAACTGAGTCAGCTCCATCCCATCAAAATTTAAAATCATGCAATGTAGCGAGTGGTACCAGTAATAATAACATACTCAGGCAGCCCAAGGCCCGTTGGTTCGGTTCAAAGTTTTATAATAGCTCCTACTCCTCATTCAGCTATAGGCTACAAGATTCAAATTTCATGCAGGTACGGCCTTAAAAATTTAAGGCCTAAAAGTAGTTCGAGCTGGGTTTAAAATTAATCCAGAGTTGTCTGGAAGCCGAGCAGCTATGTAACAATTTTAAGATATATTAAGTTAATCGAAAACGTCAAACAATTTGAAGTGTAGACTCCCTTCCCTGATCAGTTTTTAATGCATTCTTTAGTTTCATCTTGCTCTGGTCTAAGAGAGATCAAAAACAAGAATTTATCTAACGCAAGAAGGGTGGGTTGTAACCATCAATTCCCTTCTAATTTTCCCCCTTATCTTTCTCTGTGTTCAGATTTGTGACGGACTGTTGGCTAGAGACAACAATCCATGCTTTAAAGCCATTTTGCTGAACTTTTGGCAGTCTCTACGTCTCAATCATTGCATGGTTTCGCTGTGTTTTGTTCAGTTGGGGAGATTTTATGGCTGTGTTGTTTAAGATCTTAGCTGCTTCATTGTAACTCTTCCAACATTGTAAATATTCTTTTTAATAAAGGGTGCTTTTTCCATTAAAAAAAAAAAAAATCTCTCGCTATTGAGCCATCAAAATTCGAGTGTAGAAATAATGATCATGGATTGGTGGCCACTATTTTTCGTCTTTTTTGATGACAACAACGGGCATCTTTCTTGATACGAGAATGAGGTAGAGGAGGGTGAGTCAGACGAAGGTTCTCGTTGGCAACTGAAGGGAATGGGTGGTGGGCAGTGGAAAAGAGAAAGAGGAAGCAATAGCGAATAAGACCCCAAACGTGACTGAAATTGGGGAAAGTTTGGTTATCCGATATATCATGGCGAACAAGAACGCATACGTGACTGAAATTAGTAAAAGTTGTTCATTAAATTGCAAAGGGATACTTCGGGTATGGGCCAATGGAATTATTTAGAAATAAAAATTCTTTTTTTTTTTTGTCTGGTCCACTCTCTGATTTGTTTATGATAAAAATAGGGATTACCTGGGCATTCAGCTCCAAAAGGGGACTGTTCTATAAAAATCCCAAAACTGTTTAAATATATTGTTTTAATGACGCGTTTGATTTGTGGGAAGAGAAATAGTGAAAGTATGGTCAACAGAAAAATAAAGAAATCTCTCTTTTTTGGCTAGATTTTAGAAAAAAGAAGTTGAAAAATGGTATTCTCATCGAAATAAAATTTCTATATTCCATAGAAAAGAAAAATCATATAGGACATGAGTTTCTTCCTTTTTCATGGACTGAAAATTGGACTATTTTTTTTAAAAAGTGTTCTTAAAACCATGAATAGAATGGGATAATGTCTTTTCTTTTATTAAGAATATAATAGATTATTTTACATAGTTTTTTTAAAAAATAGATATTTCATCAAATATAAAATATTCTGAAATGTATTATTTTCTGATGGTCAATCAAATATGAGAAAATTATTTTTTTAGATATTATATTTTTAGTAATTAATTTTTTTAAAAAAATATTCTAATAAGAAAAAATTTTCTCGTGAACCAAATGAGCCCACGTATATTGGGATGATGTTTGCCACATTGTTAACCAACTTGATCTCGATGCTTAGTTATGGTCTAGAAGTTAAGTCTTTTAATTATTTCTTTTTTTTTTTTTGATATAATTGAGTTAGTGAAAGCCTAACTCAAGTTATATTAGCTTATATGTATATATATATAAAGTTACAGTAGTGCGAAGGAGTTGGAGAATAATTTCATACAGGTGAGTGGAAGGATGGGTTTTATACTGTATCCCTGACTTTATACAGGTTTCAGCAAAGCATGTCAATCAATTTTCAGAAGAGTGTTATGGTCTGCTCATAGAGTTTGCAACTTGGTTGCCAAGTATTCTACTTATGGATTGTCTGACTGGCCTTATGGAATCAACATCTTCTCTTCGGGGGGCGTTCCGTCCATAACATATATAATCTTATAGTTTGCCGAACCACTGGATTTGTGGGGAAAGCATATACCGTACTATCCTGGAGAATGGACACTGAAGGAGCAAGTGGTTAGCAGTTTCTGAGGCAGCATCACATAGGGAACAGCTATTTTATTACTCTTTGTTAGGATTTTATCCTGGCAAGCAAAGTATATGAAGAACTTGATCCTCTCAGGGATCTTAATTTTCCAAATCACTGTGCTGATAAATGGTCCAACACCTTGATGGAATTTTTTTCGCTAAAAATCATCTCCATTCAATTGCGTCCGCGTGATTGGAAATTTGGATTGTTGATAGGTTGTGTCCAAGCTTTTGTGAATCTGGGTGCTCAATTAACGCCGGTGTGAGTGGCCAGTTCTCATTCATTTTATATGCATTATAAGCCTCTGCCACTAAAATTTCTTGGTTTTTTGAGAGAGTGTGAATTCAGGATTTGAGAGGGTGATCGAGCAACCATGAGTCGTTCCCATTCCGGATATATGAAACGCAAAAAAGCTCTTTGAGCTATTGAATATTTTTCCAAAAATGTGAAGTCCTCTGATGGCTAACCGGTTTCAGGGAAAACGTTTGGCCTCTGTAATATCCAACTTTCACCAAGATACTCCAGGGTTTAGGCGCTTCAATGAATAGCTTCCATCACCATTTGCAGATCAATACCTTATTTAGCAATCTGAGGTCAATCATTCCTAAACCACCAAACTCTTTGGGGCGAGAGGCTAGGAACTATTTCAGCAAGCTTCTCCCAGGTTTCCATTTGTCCTCACCACACTATAGAAATGCACGACGAAGCTTGTTGATTCGTCTGATAACACCCGATGGCATCAGTAAGCTGGACATCCAGAAGAATACGATTGGCGAGATTACAGCATTAATCTATGTTACATGTTGCAGCTAACTCTCCATCGTCTGTCATCGGGAATGAATACCTGCAAAATAGTATCCACGCAGACCGGATTTGTGTCCGGCGAAGATCCTCCGATACCTAAGTCAGAGAGAGAAGTTGGTAAACAGGAGTTGAATATAAGCAATAGCAGAGTTTTGACCCAGAATTGGCTTACCAACCCTATTTCTCTTACCTCTTTTTATAAATGAGATTTTCGTAGCCGTCGGACGTGGTCTCGTATTTTATGGTGCTAAATCATCGGGCCATAATCACGTAGTGAATCGTTAATTTCTACTGATCGCACCGTGATATACGGCCGGTAACCATTCATAACGGTTATGGTATATTTGAGTTGACTGGCTGACCATATTTCGGTAGAACTGGCCATATGTCGATAGAATCCATGAGTGACCGTCGGCTAGTAGTTTTGTTATGCCGATAGTCTAAGTCATCAGCTATCGATCGGTAGTAGTTGAATCATTAGTCGGGCCGGTCATAGATCAGTGCGGTTCGCTCAGTTGGTCGATGAAGAGTCGGAATTGTATATTCAGCTGATGTAGAGTCAGAATTGTATGTTCGGTCGGTCGACTGTTGTTGAGTCGAAGTCGGTAGTCAGTTGACCTGAGTCGGAGGTTGATTGACTTATCCCAATAGTTGCTCTCCACTCTCAAGTCCAAGGTGAGTCGACGTGTATATTACCACATAGTTTGTCACGTTGGATGAAGGAAGTTATTTTTTGTCACATTGAATTTTGATTTTGATGTCGTTTTCTTCGAGATACGGGTGATCAACTATTTTGTCGTGTTGGCAGGTACAATCATCTGTCACACTGATCGGATGATTCGGTATCAGTTATCAGTGTCAGACGTCGTTTCGGAAAGTCGATTCGGCATCTGATGATATGATTCAGATAAGTAGATTTGTTTCACGTGTCCGAATATTATTGGGTCATAATTGTTCACGTGGATAGAGGTGACATGGCTCAATCTGGGACAGATGCATCGAACCATCCAATCAATGATCGATCCAGATATTGCCACGTGTCATTATCTGGTAGATCTTCGATTTGACCGTCTTCATCTTGACCGTTGAGGGATCCTATATATAGGGTCACTCTCAGTCAAATTTTTACTTTTCACTATTTTTGGTGCTAGGACTCTGCCGGATTGTTGCCCCAATGCTCAAAGTTATCGTTCCCAACTTTCAGGTCAACTTCGACTTTCTTTCGAGTCCTTTTCTCTAAAATCTCTGTCGTCTTCAGAGTTGTTCTCATGGCTAAGGCTTCTCCTTCTCGAGAAGATCGGTCGGAGAATCCGACTGATGAATCTCAATCGAGTCCGAATGTGGTCCTCTTCACTTTCAAAACCGAACGTTGAATGGCTCCGGGAGCAGTTTTGTATCCTGGAGTAGTTTCAACTTTTCGCCCCTTGGGCTGATGGTCGAGTCAATAACCCACCTTTGGACCAGGTGGCCTTCTACATCGAAGATCTTCGGGCGGATCTTCGATTTTCGATTCTGAAATATTTTGGACTATTACAGACTTTGCCCGGCTCAGCTGGCATCAAACTCGGTCTGGCTGATAATTAGCTTTGCTTTGCTGTATCGGATGTTGCCGACCATGCCCCACCCTTCTCTTTTTCGGGCTTTCTTCATCCTCCGACCTCATCTGAGAAATAATATTGATAGTCTCACCACTTGAGGAGGTTCGGGCCGAGGCAAGAGAGTCCGAACAATCTGCGGCTGCACCAGTTGCTCCTTTAGTTGGGGTGTAGTCAAGCTCAAGCTTCCCCTCGCTTTCAAACATGGGGCCGCCGACCAAGGAAAAGCTCCGATGGCGTCGGTGGATGATGCAACATCGGAGGGCCATGTGGTGCACTTCGACCTCCAAGTGTCCGTCGATGAATCGGCCCTGATTAATTCTGTATTGGCCAAGCGACTGTGCCAGGTGACTCTTCTTCCGACTGATCAGGAGTGTCGGAGGAAACGGTCGGTGGTCGAAATGTTTTTGTTCTTTTATCCGACAATCATCGAGGTAAGTCTTTTTGGTAAATTTTTTTTTAACTCGACTTATCCTCTGTCTGTAGTTGATCCACGATATGTCTGACCTGGAGATCAGCTACACGAAGTTCGCCAACATCCGTAGTGCATGAAAAAATAAGGTGGCAGCCATCGATGCTAAGAAAGCGGCTGCACTTGAACAACTTAAGTCGGCGATAGAGCGGGAAGCCAAACTTCAGGAGGAGGTTTTCCGACTAACTGATGACTTGGCATCCTCGGGGGCCGAACTTAAGTCAGCTCACGGGGCTATTTCGGCTCTTGAGTCACAGGTTAAGAGCAAGAAGCATTCTATTCATTGACTTTGATGAGAGCGAGATGAATGCATCGAAGAACTCGAAGCCAAACGTGGACGTCATCGGGCCAGCCTGAAAAGGTTGGCACTGGTCGAAGAAGAATTGTCCTCTGCTCGAGCCGATGCTGATTTGGCCAAGGAAGAAGCAAAGTCAGCAAGAGAAGTGCCAGGTCGGGCAGTCGAGGATTTTTGAGGTTCGAAAGAATATAGGGAAGAGATTCTCGAAAATGGCTTCGCTTCGTACTGTGTTGGGTATGAAGACGGCCGAGATACGGTCCGAAAATTATTCCCGAGCCTCGACTTGAACAGCATCATCCCTCCAAGATCGAAAGATGAAGTTGCTGAAGAAGAAGCTGTTCCGACTCAAGAAGAAGCACCGACTGGACCCGAAATTGTTCCAGTCGATGATGCTACACCCAAGCAAAGGGACATGAACGATGACGAAGCTTAGTCGGTGTTTTTTTTTTTTTATTTTTTTTTGTAATCTGATATTTGTAGTTGGACTTCGATTTAATTTTGTAACTCCTTTTTGATAGTGAATGAAATTATTCTCCTTCTAAGTTTAGGCTCTTGTTTTACTTGTTCACCATGCTTGTAATGTAGGATAACCATCGAACATTAATCGATGAGCCGATCATTCGGTAGAACTTGTAGAATGTCCATCAGTCATATAGTCATTTTGACGTACTTAATAGAAATTAGGATAACAATTGTAGGTCGAATATCTCGTGCCCAACATTTGGTCGGGCTTGTATGTCGAATTATCCGATAATCGATGGCAAGCCGAATATCCCTCGACTGACCGTAGCCTAGTCGGTATAATTTCAATCCGATCTTGGTCGTTTTGGCATTTTTTGTTCTGCTTAGTTGGGACTAAGTCGGCATATTAGTCTTTCGATGATAGTCAGCTTCTACAATGGAGAGCTAATATTGAGAATCGAAGTATAATCAGCGATTCGGCTTTTGCAGTCAAAGTCTGTGCAGTAGATGTCGATTAAGATTGCAATCAGTATTGTCAATTTTTGCATGAGAACCGAAATACAGTAGTCACTGAAGCAGTTGATTCTTTAATTTTTATAGTAGAGGCTGAGATAAACTTCGTGTCAAAATACAGTTGATAACTTGACTTTGACAATGGAAGCCGACATATAGTCAATAATTGATAAAACTTGCCAAAAATTTATGATTCTGAAATTTTGATTGTATTTTAAATAATGTACATATCGATAATTTTATTGATAATACATCTTCAGATTATCGGTATTCTATATTCGGAGAATCACCGACCCTTCAAGAGTTTTTAGCCGATATGCGCTCGGTCTAAGAGTTTCAGATATTTTATAAGGTCCTTCTCAGTTCGGAGATAATTTTTTTTGATCCAAAAATTTTGAGACTTCTGCTTTTCTTAAGACCAAGTCTTCTGGTCGAAAGACCTTCGGCTTGACTCTTTTGTTGTAATATCGAGCTATCCTTTGTCGCTATACAGCCATCCGAACTTGAGCTTGCTGTCGGAGTTCTGGAAGGAGATATAAGTCGGCTCTCCGACATTCGGAGTTGCTCGGCTCACTATATTGCTCCACTCTTGTTGATGGCAATTCAATCTCAAACAGTATCATTGCTTTTATCCCATAAGCTAAGTTGAAGGAGGATTCCTCAGTCGGTATGCGAAGAGTCGTTCGACATGCCCATAAGATCGGATATAATTCTTCTACCCAGAGATCTTTGGCTTCATTCAATCGAATTTTTAGCCCGTGTAGGATTGTCGGTTGGTTACTTCCACCTCGTCATTTAACTGTGGATGGCCGACCGATGTGAATTTGTGCGTAATATGAAACTTCACACAAAATTTTTTAAAATTTTGGTTGTCAAATTATCGATCATTGTCGATGATGATGGTGTGTGGCAAACTGAATCTGTAAATGATGAATTTTTGAATGAAGTCTTCCATCTTGCTTTTAGTGATTTGCACTAGAGGTTCGGCTTCTATTCATTTAGTAAAGTAGTCGATGGCGACCATTATGAATTTTCTCTGACCAGATATCGGAGGAAAAGGACCAAGTGTGTCAATCCCCCATTATACGAAGGGCCATGGTGCTACAATCGACGTCAGCTGACTAGTCGGTTGATGTTGTATATTTGCATACTTTTGACATGGTTCACACATTCGGACGAGTTCAGCTGCATCTTTTTTCATGGTGGGCTAATAATATTCTTGTCGCAAAACTTTATAAGCTAGAGACTTGCCCTCCAAGTGATTTTCGCAAATCCCTTCATGCACTTCTCTAAGTGCATAGTCGGTATTTGTAGGTCCTAAACACTTCAGCAAGGAGAGAGAGAATGACCTTTTGTAAAGATAATCATTCATTACTACATATTGAGAGGCCATCCATCGAAGTCGTTTAGCCTCTGAGGAGTCCGCAGGAAGGTTCCCATCAATCAGGTATTGAACGATCGGATCCATCCAGGTTGGTTCAATAGTGAGCTGCAATACCTCCTCGACTTTATCAATACTCGACTGTTCGAGGCATTCAACAAATATCCGACCCAGCGAGTTGAAAGCGGTAGTAGTCAGTCGTGAAAGTACGTCGGTCCGAGTATTTTTGATTTTGGGAATGTGAAAGATCTCGAAATATTTCAAGCTTGCTATAAAATCTTTCACCTTCTGAAGGTACTTCATCATAATGGGATCGCGGGCCTCAAATTCACCCTTGACCTGTCCAAGCAATCAATTGTGAGTCGGTGAAAATCTTCAAACTGTAAATCTCAACCTCCTTGGCTATCTTCAAGTCAGCCAAAAGTGCTTCATATTCGGCTTGATTATTTGAGGCTTTAAAGTTGAACCGAAATGCGTACTTGGTGACTACCCCTTCAAAATTCATTAGTATGAGGCCAGCTCCACTACCTTGTGCATTAGATGCTCCATCAATGTGTAGCACCCAGATCGACTTTAAGTCGAATTTGAAAGTCGTGGCTTCTTTTATTGTGTTGTCATCTGTATCTTCTGGCTTATTATCGAATACAGTACATTCGATGATAAAATCGGCTAACACTTGCACCTTCATGGACAGTCATGGGCGATATTGAATATCGAACTCATCAAGCTTCACTTTCCATTTTGCTATCTGACCTGACGTGTCAGGTCGATATAAGATTGCCTTCAGCGGTTGATCTGTCAGAACTACAATCGAATGGGTCTGGAAGTACGGACTAAGTCGTTGTGCCGATATGATTAGGGCATAGATCATTTTCTCCGCCCTTAAGTATCGGACTTCGACATTGTGAAGTACTTTGCTGGTGTAGTAGATTGGTTGATGGATTCGATTTTCATCCTCCTGGACAAGCACCGAGCTAACTACTTCTGTTGAAGTTGCCAAGTATAGATACAATGTCTCTCCGACCCTTGATTTTATGAGCAAAAGTGGAGAAGTCAAGTATTGTTTCAAGTCTTCGAAAGATTGTTGGCATTCATCCGATCATGAAAAATTCTTCGTCTGTCGTAAAGTTTTGAAGAATGGCAAGCATCTCTCGACCGGCCTAGAAATAAATCGATTGAGTACGGTAATTCTTCCGTTGAGTTGCTATATCTCTTTCTTTAAACTCGGGTGCTTCATGTTGATAATGACTTTGATTTTTTTGGGATTAGCCTCGATTCCTCGTTGTGAAGCAAGAAATCCGAAGAATTTCTCGGAGGTAATCCCAAATGCATACTTAATCATGTTTAATTTCATCTGATGCTGTCGGAGTGTGTCGAAAGCTTCCTTCAGATTTTGAACTATTGGAGCACGATCCCGGCTCCTCCCACAGACCTTGGGTGTAGCAGAACCAGCAACGAACAGATCTGGAGACTTCTGGACTCGATCTAAGGCCCTTGACGAAATCAGCCTGGTTGCTATCTTCTTCGTTAGCCTTTCGTTTCAGATAAAGAACGCCTCAATAAACACCTCTAAAAAATTCAAGATCTGGTACCCAACCAGATCAGACCTAGACCGAGGTCTTCTAATTTGTAGATCTCAAATTGGAGCATTCTAGATAGAGAAAAAGATAGATGGAGACAGACCTTGCAGATCTATCCTGCTGCAGCCTTTCTTGTAGATCTGTTGATGAAGATCTTACCCGCACCTCAAACGACCTCAGATCAACTCCAGATCTGAGAGAGACTTTTATCAACCTCTTCTCAAGAGATTTCAGGTCCTGAACCTGATGCTTGGGTGGCTGCAAGAGAGGGAGAAGAGAGAGAGTCGGCGGCTGCAAGGGGGAAGGGGCTAGCGCCTCTTTGCTTTTCTTTCCTTTTATGGACCTGGCGGCAAGAAACCCTATGGTTTCTTGCTCCTGGGGCATGGAGAATGGCTGGAGAGAAAGGAAGAAGAGAGAGAGAGAGACTTGGGAGAAAGAGTTCTGTATTTCCTTTGGCTTGATCAAACCTATACAAGTACATGTATATATAAACATAGGGTCAAGTGACCCAAACCCAAAACTCCCTTGACCAACTCTATGGGAGATTAGATTAACCCAAGCCCATGTACACCCATGACTCGACCTAATCTCACCTATCCTAGGCCCAGACCTGGCCCATAAAGAGTTGGTCCCTTGAGGCCCACATAATCTAGATCTCAAGAACCCGAAAGGCCCACAGCCTTTCAACCTAGGGCCCAACTAGCCCTAGAGCCTCCATGAAGCCCTCATGAATGATAGACCTTGGCCTTAGCCTTGGTCCTCTGGGCCTTGGGCACACCACCTGGATCACAACAATCTCCACCTTGGTGTCCCAAGGCCTCAACCAGCTCCACTCTGTCCATCAGTCGAATCAGCTCAACACATCTCTGAAAGCTGTCCCGTGAAAGTACCTTCGTAAGTGCATCAGCTGGGTTCTCCTTGGTGTGTACCTTTACCAGCTCCACCTCGCCATCCTCCACAAGCTCCCTGATCCGATGATATCGAATGTTGATGTGCTTTGTCCTTGCATGATAGACTGAGTTCTGTGCTAGTAGAAGTGCACTCTGGCTGTCACAGTGCACTCTAATGGCCTCCTGAGTAAGGCCCATCTCCGTCAACAAATCTTTCAGCCAAAGTGCCTCCTTAGCTGCTTCTGTCAGCCCGATGTACTCCTACTCTGTAGTGAATAGGGCTGTGATAGGCTGCAGACTCGATCTCCAAGAAATAGGATCTCCATACAGGCTAAAGATGAAGCCTGTCGTAGACTTCCAGGTATCCACATCTCCACCGAAGTCTGCATCTACATAACCGCCAATCAGCCCCTGAGCCTCCCTGGACATGTCAGAGTATCCCACTGCACCTCCTCACTATCCGTAGCAGATGCCAACTCCAACTGAACCCGCCAGGTATCTGAATATCCACTTCAGAGCTCTCCAGTACTCCCTGCCAGGCTGTGCCATGAACCTGCTAACCTGACTCACTGCATGAGTGATGTCTGGCCTACAACAGACCATCGCATACATCAAGCTCCTAACTCCTGAAGCATAAGGAACCGTCTCCATCTCCTGAGCCTCCACCTCAGTCTATGGCGCCATGGTCTTCAAGAGTCTGAAGTGACCGACAAGTGGCAGCTCCGTCGGCTTTGCTCCCTTCATCCCGAATCTCTCTAAGACCTTCTGTATGTAGCCCCCCTGAGATAGATGCAGCACCCTCCGGGCTCGATCTCTGAAAATCTCCATGCCTAGGATCTTCCTTGCAGGGCCTAAATCCTTCATCTCAAACTCCCGAGATAAGGATGCATTCAGATCCTGCACAACCTTCCTACTCTTGCATGCTATAAGCATGTCATCCACATACAAGAGTAGGAACAGCCTAGAACCATCCTCAAGAGACTGAACATAAACACAGGGATCAAACTCGTACCTGAAAAGTCCAATGCTGCGCACATAGGAGTCGAACCGCTTGTACCATTGCCTCGACGACTGCTTCAGCCCGTACAGCGACTTCTGCAACAAACAAACCTTTCCCTCTGATCCTGGATCCCTGAAATCGGGTGGCTGCTCCATGTAAATCCTCTCCTCCAAATGCCCATGGAGAAATGCCGTCTTGATATCCATCTGCTCCAGCTCTAAATCCTGAGCTGCTACAATGCTCAGCAATACTCTGATAGAAGTATGTCTGACGACGGGAGAGAAGACCTCGCTGAAGTCGATGCCTTCCTTCTGGGAGTATCCCTTGGCCACTAACCTCGCCTTGAATCTGATACCTCCCTGCTCTGAAGGCCCTTCCTTGCGACTGTAGACCCATTTGCAGCCAATGGGCCTCTTCTCCTGTGGCAACTGCACCAATTGCCACGTCTGATTCTGGTGGAGAGACTGCATCTCCTCGGACATCGTCTGGACCCACCGCTCTCTGTCTTGACTCTCAATAGCCTCCTGATACGTATATGGATCTCCATTCGCTGTCACCAGGGCATATGACAGCATCTCCTCGAAGCCATATCGGTCCGGTTGCCTAATAGTCCTCTTGGGCTTGTGTAGGGCAACACCGATATCAGTCCTCGATCCAGCTCGCTCCTGCTGGACCTCTCTGCCTTGATCATCCATCCGAGTCCTCTCCACCTGTGGAGACACCTTAGGTAGGTGCTCCACCTGAATGTCATGTCCTCCAGTAGTACCTGCAAGAGGCAAAATCAAAGAGGTCAGCTGTCCTGCAGCGCCCTGCTGGACCTCCTCCTGCTCCTGCTGCTCCTCCATGCCTGCTCGCCTCCATAGGACTGACTCCTCATCAAAAGTCACATCCCGACTAATGATGACCTTCTTTTCCAAGGGATCCCACAGCCTATATCCCTTGACTCCTCGCAGATAGCCTAGAAACACCGCCTTGCGTGATCTGGCATCTAGCTTGCTCCGCTCACCAGCTCCAATATGCACATAGGCCGTGCACCCAAATACCCGTAGATGGTCCAGCCCAACTATCCTCCCAGACCATACCTCCTCTGGAAGCCTGCCATCCAACCTGGTGTGAGGTAACCAATTGATCAAGTAACCCGCTGCGTCTACTGTGTCAACCCAGAACTCCTTTGGAAGCCCTGCCTGCAGCCTCATGCATCGTGCCTTTTTCTGAAGTATTCTGTTCATCCTCTCGACCACCCCATTCTGCTGTGGAGTCCCCTTAACTGAGAAGTGTCTCCTGATCCCACACTCCTCATGGTAGTCCTGGAACTCTCTGCTGGTGTACTCCCCGCCATTGTCTGACCTCAGACACTTCACGCTCCTCTCTTGCTCCTTCTCCACCTCAGCTCTCCAGATCTTGAACTTGGTGAAAACCTCTGACTTCTCTCTCATGAAGTAAATCCAAAGTTTTCTTGAGAAATCATCAATCAGGGTCATGAAGTATCTGGCCCCATTCCTAGCTAAAACTGGGGCTGGTCCCCACACATCCGTATGTACTAACTCCAAAGGGGCTGCACTGCGGGCTGTACTAATGTTGAACTGAACTCTCCTCTGCTTTCCCATCTGGCAAGGCTCACAGATCTCTTTTGTAGCACCATCCTCCAGATCAGAGATGAGTCCTCTCCTACTCAACTCCCTCAGCCCCTTGTCACCCATGTGGCCTAGGCGGTAGTGCCACATCCTGTAAGCCCCCTGCTGGTCCTGTGCTGCAACTGCTGCATCAGACTCTCCGATCACCACAGATCTCTCCATGCGATAGAGATTATTGTCCAACCTCCTGCCTCTCATCACCACCATAGCTCCATTGGAGATGTTTAATACTCCACTTCTAGCCCTACTGCTGAAGCTGTATCCACTGCGCTCCAAGTAGCCTAGTGACATCAGATTCTTTTCTAGCTCCGGGATGTGCTTTACATTTGTCAATGTCCTCACAATCCCATCAAACATCCTCACCCTGACTGTCCCTATCCCAGCCACCTTGCAAGGATGATTGTCGCCTAGAGTCATTGATCCCTCATCTATCTTGGTGTATGTCGCAAACCAAGACCTGTATGGTGTGTAGTGATGTGAGCACGTAGAGTCTAGTGTCCACTCTTCTGTGTAATGCCTGTGACCATCTGATACTACAAATAGATCATCCTCCACCTGCTATCCAGCAACTGCACTCACTGATTCTAAGCCACTTTTTTCTCCCTTCTTGCTCTTCCATAGTGGACATTCTCGCTTGAAGTGCCCGAACTCGTTGCACTTGAAGCATTTCATCTCTTTCTTTTCCTTCCTGGACTTGGACCGCCCCCTGGACTTGCTTCTGCCTCTGCCTCTACCTGTCCTCTCCCCTACTGCCAAACCCTCCTGGGGAGTCCGATCTCTGGTCAACTTTTCTCTTTGCTCATTAGACCTCAGCACCGAGACCATGTCCTCATATTCCAGAGTCTCCTTGCCGTAGAGCAGTGTAGTCACCAAAGAATCATATGATCCTAGGAGCGAATGCAAAAGCAACAGGGACTTGTCCTCCTCATCCAGCTTCACCCCGATATTCATCAACTCCGTACACAACTGGTCGAACCTCAGAATGTGGCCAATCACATCAGATCCCTCCTGCATCCGAAGATTGTACAACATCTTCTTCAGCATCAGCTTGTTGCACATATTCTTTCCCATGTACATGGTGTGCAACTTCGACCAAAGGCCCTTCGGGGTCTTTTCTTCTAGCACCAAATACAACGCCGCATCCGTCAAACATCCTCTAATCACCGAGCATGCTTTCTTCTCCAACAATGCCCACTGTCTATCTGTCATTCTCTCAGGCTTCTCATCCAAAGCCTGATCCAGATCTGCTTGCACCAGAAAATCCTCCATCTGAATTTTTCACATGAAAAAATTTTTCTTGCCATCAAACTTCTCGAAATCGACCTTCATATTGCTGCCCATGAATGGATCCAAGCCAAACAAGCAATATAAAATCAAGAAGTGTAGAATATACCTTGATGGTACCTTGCTGAAAATTTTTAGCACTTGGGATCTTCAACTTCTCGTGCTTGGAACTGCTTCCTCACCATCGTGGCTCTGATACCAACTATTGGAGCATGATCCCGGCTCCTCCCACAGACCTTGGGTGCAGCGGAACCAGCAACGAACAGATCTGGAGACTTCTGGACTCGATCTAAGGCTCTTGACGAAATCAGCCTGGTTGTTGTCTTCTTCGTCAGCCTTTCGTTCCAGATGAAGAACGCCTCAACAAACACCTCTAAAAAATTCAAGATCTGGTACCCAACCAGATCAGGCCTGGACTAAAATTTTTCAATTCGTAGATCTCGAATCAAGGTATTTTAGATAGGAAAGAAGGTAGATGGAGACAGACCTTGCAGATCTGTCCTGCTGCAGCCTTTCTTGTAGATCTGTTGATGGAGATCTTACCCGCACCTCAAACGACCTCAGATCAACTCCAGATTTGAGAGGGACTTGTATCAACCTCTTCTCAAGAGATTTCAGATCCTGGACCTGATGCTTGGGTGGCTGCAAGAGAGGGAGAAGAGAGAGAGTCGGCGGCTGCAAGGGGGAAGGGGCTAGCGCCTCCTTGCTTTTCTTTCCTTTTATGGACCTGGCGGCAAGAAACCCTATGGTTTCTTGCTCCTGGGGCATGGAGAATGGCTGGAGAGAAAGGAAGAAGAGAGAGAGAGAGACTTGGGAGAAAGAGTTCTATATTTTTTTTAGCTTGATCAAACCTATACAAGTACATGTATATATAAACATAGGGTCAAGTGATCCAAACCCAAAACTCCCTTGACCAACTCTATGGGAGATTAGGTTAACCCAAGCTCATGTACACCCATGACTCGACCTAATCTCACCTATCCTGGGTCTAGACCTGGCCCATAAAGAGTTGGTCCCTTGAGGCCCACATAACCTAGACCTCAAGAACCCGAAAGGCCCACAGCCTTTCAACCTAGGGCCCAACTAGCCCTAGAGCCTCCATGAAGCCCTCATGAATGATGGACCTTGGCCTTAGCCTTGGTCCCTTGGGCCTTGGGCACACCACCTGAATCACAACATTCGAACATGATCTGAAGTTTGGAGACTCTTCACCAGCATGTTATCCACATATACTTCCATGTTCCGTCTGATTTGTGTCTTGAAGATTTTGTTAACAAGCCATTGATAGGTAGCACTGATATTTTTCAGACCGAAAGGTATTACTTTGTAGCAGTATATACCTTTGTCGGTCGCAAAAGTCGTGTGCTTTTCATCTTCTGTTGCCATACAGATTTAATTATATTCGACGAAGGCATCCATAAAATTCAGAAGTCGGTGGCCAGAAGTCGCATCAACCAATTGATCAATCTTTGATAATGAAAAGCTATCCTTCGGACAAGCTACATTCAGATCAATATAGTCGATGCAGATCCTTCATTTTTTATTGATTTTTTTTACCATTACCATATAGGCAAGCCAATCGGGATATGTAGTTTCTCTGATGAAACCTGCTGCGAGGAGTTTGTCGACTTCTTCATCAATAACTTTTTATCTTTCAGGAGCAAAAGGTCACTTCTTCTATCTCACTGACCTAACATTTGGGTTGATGTTAAGTCGGTGAATTATTATTTCTGAAGAAATCCCGGGCATGTCGGTGGTCGATCAAGTAAAAATATCGATATTAGCTCTGAGCAATTTTATTAGTTGTTGCCACTCTAAGTCGGATAATTGTGATCCAATTTAGACCATTTTCTCAAGATCTTCTTCTTTTAATGGGATGGAAACCAGTTGTTCAGCCGGTTCATCCCTTTCCTATTTTTTTCTTTGGTCCAATTTGTCAACAGGCAAAGAGTCTTCAGATTTATTATTTTGAGTGGAGACAAGGAAACAATGTCAGACGAGTTGTTGATCTCCATGCATCTCTCTGACTCCATATCTTTCGAGAATCGGACTAACAAATGGTATGTCAAAATCACTGCTCTCAGAGCATTAAGCTCAGGTCATCCGAGTATGGCGTTATAAGCCGAAGGTACTCGAACCATCGTGAACGTTATGAAAAAAGTGCTATATTGTGGTTCAGTCCCAGTGGTTAAGGGGAGAGAAATTTCTTCTTCTACTGTGACAGCATCTCCTGCGAAGCCGACCAGTGGCGTCGAGACTATTGTGAGTCGATCAGTCAGCAGTCACATTCGAAAGAAAGTCGAATAAAATAAAACATCAGTTAAACTTTTATTATCTATAATTATTTTTTTATATCATAGTATGTTATTATTGCCGAAACAACAACAGCATCATTATGGAGAGTCTAAATTCCTCAAACATCTTCTTCCAAAAAAGTTATTACATTGTCGAGTCGTCATCGCTTTGCCGACTCATCTTCGAAAGTTGCCCCCCTGTTCAGTCGTCCGGAGATCATGTTAATCACCTCTACAGTCGGTTGATTATTTACAGATTCTTCAGTTTGCAGTTGAGGTCGTCGATCAGCAGGAGGTTGAGTCGATAGATCTCTCCGATATTTTTTGAGGTAGCCTCGTCAAATCAGGGTTTCTATCTCATCCCTGAGCTAGATGCATTGTTCGGTATCATGATCGTGATCACGATGGAACCGACAATACTTCTTTCGACCATGGCTCCTCGGTAATTCTTTCATCGATGGGGGGTGTCATAGATATTTCGCTCCTTCGATCTCCATAAGGATCTGCGCACGAGGAGCAGAAAGAGGAGTATAGGAGTCATACCTACCGTAACCTGACCTTGGACTCCATCGTCGGAGTGAAGCTCGCTTATTGGATGGTGGCCGACTTGATTCGACCGAAGCTCCTCCCTTCTTCTATTTCTTCTTCTGACTTTTGCCTTCTATCTGGCGTCGGTCAGAAGCTCTTTCATCTGTGTGCATATATTTGTATGCATGCTCCAGAAGTTCGACATAAGTCCGAGAGAGAGTTTTATCTAAAGAATATGTGAATCGAGATCCTCTCAAACCTCTTTTCATGATCGAGATAGTCATATTGTCATTGAGATCTTTGACCTCTAGCGTGGCCGCATTAAAATAAGCCACGAAATCACAAAGTGTTTCAGTTTCTCCTTGCTTAATTGAGAAGAAACTATCAGAAGTTCGTGGCGGCCTTCGACTAGTGCTGAAGTAAGCCACGAAAGAATGTTCTAGTTATCCGAAAGAATATATGCTTCCTGACTGAAGCCTGGAGTACCAGGCTCGAACAGCTTTCTGAAGAGTTACCGGAAAGCCGATGCATAAGAAGGTATCGATCGCCTCCTAAATCGTCATGAGAGCTTTGTAGCTCTCAAGGTGGTCAATCGGGTCGGTGGATCCGTCGTATGGCTCCACCTGAGGTATTTTGAATCGAGATGAGATTGGTTGGTCCAAGATGTGCCGAGAAAGCGGCTGGGCGGTGTGGAAGTCGTAGTCGTTGGAGGATTTTCGACCTTCCACTTGAAGCTGAGCAAGTTGGCAATTGATCTCCTGAAATTTACGTTCATGATCATCGAATTACCGTTGGAAAACTCTAGGGGTAGAACCACCCAATATGTTTGAAGGAGACACGAAGGGCGTTCGCGGTCATTTCCCCTTCCTAATACTATTGAGATGGGAAGGAGAGAAAAAACGTCGGAAATGATGAGTGGCACGTCGAGAGTGCCGAGAATGTCGTTATTCATCTCGACGGAGAAGCCAAGATGGTCGCTCCGGAGAAGGAGACGGTGATCGTCGTGGATGACGGCGGCTATGCCTGGACGGCACCAATTGTGCTACCGATTGCTTCGTCGATGGCTGTTGCTGCTGGGTTTGTTGCTGTTGGAGGTTTTTGACTGCCTCTGTGAGGACATTCATCTGCTGCATGAGTGCAGCGATCTGGACGTTCGTGGTAATCACAGGATGTAAAGAACTAGGCTCTGCTACTGGAGGAGGGAGAGGAACATCTTTTCGGCGAAAAGACTGTTTCGTCGATCTGGTTGCAGTAGAATGCTGGGCCTTGGTTTTCGCCATAGTGAATATGATTGCTTTTTTTCCTTCCTGGCGTGTCAATCTATTGCGGCCAACTCTCCATCGCCTGTCGCTGGAAACGAACACCTGCAAAATAACGTCCACGCAGACCGAATTTGTGTCCTACGGAGACCCTCTGATGCCTAAGTCAGGGAGAAAAGTTGGTGAACAGGAGTTGAATGTAAGCAATAGCAGAGTTTTGGCCCAGAGTTGGCTTACCAGCCCTGTTCCTCTTACCCCCTTTTATAGATGAGGTTTTCGTAACCATCGGACGTGGTTCCATATTTTATGGAGCTAAATCATCGGACCATAATCGCGTAGTGAATCGTTAATTCTTACTGATTGCATCGTGATATGCAGCCAGTAACCGTTCATGACGGTTATGGTATATTTGAGTTGACTGACCGACCATATGTCGGTAGAACCGACTATATATCGGTAGAATCTATGAACGACCGTCGGCTAATAGTTTTATTATGCTGATGGTCCAAGTCGTCTGCTATCGATCGGTAGTAATTGAATCATTAGTTGGTCAGCCGGTCATAGGTCGGTGCGGTTCGCTCAGTTGGTCGATGAAGAGTCGGAATCGCATATTCAGCCGATGTAGAGTCGGAGTTGTATGTCCGATCGGTCGGCTGTTGTTGAGTTGAAATCGATAGTCGATTGACCTGAGTCGGGGGTTGATTGACTTATTCCAACATTATCCTTCCCGCGATAGATAGTAATTTGCCTTTCTAGATTGCAAGTTTTTTCGTGATTTTCTCAATCAATGGCATCCATTCAGTCATCTTTAGCTTGCTATGGTGTAATGGCATTCCCAAATATGTCATCGAAAATTCTGATGTTTCATTTCCTAAGATGGCAGCAATGCGATTTTGCTGTCCTTGTGATAGACCGAGGCCCGGGACGGTAGACTTTTCAAAATTGATCTTTAACCCAGAGAGTAGTTCAAAGGAATAGAGAAAGAATATTAGGGAAGTGATGTGTTTTCTTTGTGAACTACAAAAGATTAGTGCATCATCTGCGAATTGTAGGCTCTGAAATTGCCCTATGATCTCCCTTGTGCCTATGCCATCAACATTTGATGGTTTGTTGCTCTGATTTAAAACATCCGCAACTAGATTAAATAAATATGCTGATAGAGGACCACCTTGTCATAATCTCCTACAATGCCTGAACGTTTTCCCTAGGTGACCATTGACTATAATAGATGACTTGGCTGTTGAAATAATTTCTTGAATCTATCTACACCATCCACTGCTGAAGCCTCTTGCTTTAAGAAGATCAAGCAAAAAAGACCACGCTACATTGTCAAATACTTTCTCAAAGTCCAATTTAAATATAATTCCTTTATCATTAGATCTGTTAGCTGGTGAGATGATTTCATGAGCCACAACAAATATGTCTGCAATGTTTCATCTTTTGATAAATGCAGACTGATTGGATGAGATCAATTTGTCCAGTTTGGTGGCTAATCGTAGCGAGAGCACCTTTGACAGAATCTTAACTATTCTATTCATGAGGCTTATCGGTCGATAATCCTTTGTAGTGCAATTCGACCCTTTTTTTGGAATGAGTGTGATGAATGAATAATTAATCCTTTCCAAACTCGTTGCGGTCGTAGAAGCTCTGAAAGAACTTGGTTAAATCAGCTTTGAAGATATTCCAGTATCGTTTATAAAAGGCAAATGAGAATTCATCGGGGCCTGGGGATTTTTGAGAAGCCATTTGGAAAATAGCATATTTTATTTCTTCTTCCTCGAAGGGTGCATCCAGTTCATGCAAATGTACCAGTCCTTCAGGGTACAGAGTTTTCCAATCCGCGGTTATGCAGGATTGTGCTGAGTTTCTAAGAAGTTTCAGGTAGTAGCTACGAAAGCAATCATGTATTTCCTGATGGTTTGTTACTATTTTTTCATCAGACACAATTTCAGAAATAAAGATTCTTCCTCTTCCTGTTGCTGCCCCATATATGAAAGAACCTGATATTACGATCACCACTGTCAAGCCACCGGATATGTGAACGTTGCTTCCATAATATAGCTCTTCTGGTTCTAATAGATGGTGAAGCCTCTTTCTTGCCATTATGTTTCCTACTTTAGACTGATTGCAGACTATGAGCTTGGCTCTAATTGATCGGAGCTTCCGGACAATGGTTGTAGTTGCATTGTTAGAGCTTGATTCCATTTTCCACCAAGATTGGATCATTTCGTCAAACCCTGCAATGGTGATCCAAAAGTTTTCCAAACGAAATGGTTTACTGAGAAAGGGATACATTGTGCACAGATGGTGGGCCGTAAGAGAAGGAGAGGGTGATCAGAAGTGGACCGGACCGATGGTATGAGGTTGGCCAGAGGAAACTTGTTGAGCCAATCAGTAGAAATGAAACAATGACCTAATTTTGCCGATCAGTAGAGCTTTTAAAAATAGAATTTTTAAAAAATAAAAATTTTAAAAATAAAAATTTTATAAAAAAATTATTTACTATTTGATAATCATATTTATAAAATATTTTAAAATTTTAAGATATATTTGATAATTAAAATAAAAAAAAAATATTTTTGATATGATAAAATGATGATAAAAAATATAGCATGATATTATATAGTGAAGAATAATACAATATAATATTATATACTATAATGTATAAAAATATTATTATATTATATAATATTATTATCATATAATGTAACATAATATTTTAATATAATATAATATCATTATAATTATAATATCATTTATAATATAATATAATGGTTATAATCTAATCTAATAATAGATTATAATATAATATAACATATTACATTATTGTAAAATAATTATATTACATTATATTATTATCCTATAATAATATTATAACAGATTATCTTATATATTTATAAAGTAAATATTATTATATTTTAAAGCATTATTTTATTGTATAATATTATTATCATATAATGTATTCTGTAATATAATATAATATTATTCCATAATATAATAATATTATTTTTGTGATGTAATATATAATGTGAAATAATATAATGGATTATATATTATTAAATATTGTTATACAAAATTATATTTTTATAATATAATAATATTATAACAGATTATATATGTTATATGTTATAATCTATCATAATATTAATTATTATTATATTATATTATATTCATAGTATAATAATATAATATGATATAATATAATATATAATTATTAGATTTGTTAGTGGATAATTTGATCATTAAAAAAATTTATTTAAATCAAAACAGCTTTCTGATATTAGTCAGAAAGTATTTTTGGAGGAAGTTTCAAAATGGAGCTTTTTCCAAATAGACCTTTTCACCTTTCTAATAAAATCAAAATAATTTTTTAATTTTTTATCAAATATTATTGTACCATTCAAAAATACTTTTCGAAGATAAGAAAGTATTTTTTTTTTACTCCAAAAGCTTCGCCGAATAGGACCTAAGAAAGTGCATACTGATCCAATACATAGAGCTTGTAGTGAGATAATTATAATTTTGTTGATGAAGCAAAATGGAACTTTGAAGCAGTTTTCCCACTTAGCAAGTGCTGTAATAAATGTGTTGAGAATGCCCAGCTGATTGTGAGGTTCTCATGAAAAATATTAGACGTCAGAAAGTTCTGCATCCAAATTTCTGAACAAAGCCAACCACAAAAAGAGTTTGTACCAAGAATTCAGATCCTAATGGGATGTCTTGTGAGATATTGGAACAGAGTGCCATCCGATATGTTGGGATAGAACCATCGGGCCATCATCCTAATATCCCAATTGGCACATCTTAAAAAAAAAAAATTTTTGTGCACCACAGACGGTATAGAAAATCCAACGTGAAATACATTATCTCATCCGATTGATCCACATAGTCTCCACTTTTCAATGCGTATTTAATACCTGTAGATCATTTTTTCATTTAAAAATTTTGCATGATAAAAATATCTTTACTCTTCGGTTATGACACCCCTTCACAAAAATTATGACATCCCTTCAAAAAACTTATGATAGCCTTGCCTTTTGAAAAAAATTATAACACCCTTTTTAAAAATTATGACACCCTTCATAACAATTATGACGCCCCGATACTAAACAAAAAATCGAAGGCAGGTGTCATAATTTTTTTGAAGGGTGTCATAATTTTTAACAAAAGATGTTGTAACTTTTAAGCAAAGACGTCATTATTTTTTCCAAAGAGCAAGGGCGTCATAATTTTTTGAAAGAGTATCATAATTTTTTTGAAAGTTTGTCATAATCAAAGGACAGAAATATTTTCATCATACAAAATCTTTAAATGAAGAAGATGATCTATAAAAGTTAAATATATATTTGAAAGTAGTGACTATGTGGACCAATCGGATAAAGCGATGCACACTATATCAAATTTTCTACACCACACGACGCACAAAAAATTTCTGCATCTTAAAATATCCACTTATCTCACGTTCCCTTCCATCCATCAAAAAACTGGGAGAGCTCCCTTCTATAGAATTTAAAATCTTAGTTTGCGCCATGATACGGTAAGAGGTGATATAAAATAGATAAAAAAGCTATGCCATGCAGCATTATTTCAAAGTTGCACAGAAGTTTATTTTACCCAATTTTGGATTTGAATCAGGTTGATAGACTTCAATATGACATTCAGTTTTGATGTCATAAGGCTTTGCCCATACTGGGTGACAAGGGAAGAGATGGTGCGAACAAGTTGAAACACCGCAATCACCTGGCGTCTGTATTAACATCCACCACAGGTATCCATACATTTGGATTGTCACACAAACGAAAGACCTCTTCTCCTCTTCTAGCCATAGAATTCACATTTCAATTGTGTTCCTGTGTCTCCGTGTCTTCGTAATTAAAAAACTCGGACACGCTGCAATTCATAGGTGGTTGTTCCAAGATTATTATGACTATTATTTGAAACCTTATTATGAACATAACAGACACTGATGCAGTCATCACTCACCTTCTCATATCTGCTTTACCTCTATTTGGATAGCGAGACTGGTTGGCAAATACAGACCGCTGTTTAACAAACTGATGAACCCAAAGTTGGGCTAAAAAATAGAAGGGAAAGTTGTCATAGATTGGACATGCACCCAACCCAGCACAATCAAACAGGAGAATGATAGCACCCATCCACTAAATTCAAGCACCGGCTTTTATCTTCTACCACTAAATTCTCAGTCCCAACACCTAGCAATACATTTGTCATAATTTAAAACCTTTACACGATCTGTAGGGCATAAAAGTATCACACATGCAGCATATGATGTCGAGGGGACTAGTACAGGTAAACTGACAAACCTAAATTCTATTAGTTGCACAAATTAAAAGACCACTTGAAAGTTATTGCCCGCAAATAGGGAAAAAAAAAAAAAATCATATGTGAATTTACCGACAGAAGTGAGGTTTAAAGGTTCAAGCTTGTGAATGGTATCATAGTTCTGTCGAGCTTTGGCATCATAATGTCACAATCAACCCTGAAAGATGAAAACATACCTCATCCCTTTTTGGTTGTTGTTTCCAGCGACTAACAGAACAAAAGAACAGAGCAGCAAATCACACCATACAAACGAAGAGGCCTCTAAGACCTGCAATAGTCAGGGAGGCGGGAAATCAAAAAGAATATAAATAATTTGAGATAAAATAACAATCATAATTACACCATTATGCTTAAAAATATTAAGCTATCATGATACATGAGCTATTGCCTATATATGTTAATGTCATATAGTGACAATTAAAGCATTTACATCTGTTATAGGCTCTTTACCCCGCGTCCCCCACCCCTCCCCAACAAAACCAAAACCAAGAAAAAAGGGTTATAGGCAGTTCATTCATTTATATAGAACTCCTTGACATCCAGGCACAACAGTTCAACTCTTCGTCAAATGAGATTGAAGCAGGATCCTGTCAAACTATGTTGAAGGACAGACTTTTTTAAATGCAGCAACCCCTTGGTTCAATACATTACATTCCTGATAAACATAACATATAAGTAAATTAATAAGCAAATGATAAAAATGAGGAATAGTTAGACTCAAGCAGGATCCAGTCAAACTTCGTCGAATAAAAGAAAGTTTACAAATGCTGCAGCCCTATCAGTCAATGCATTATGTTCTCGATAGATATGACATATAGACCGATGCCAAGCAAATCCACGAGCAACTGATTCTGCGCAATAGCTTTAGGTAGACAAAAATGAGGGATAGCTGAGGATTATCACAACCAATCGCCTTGATCATGATTCTCTAGATTAATCCTCAAAAGGCATCTCAAACATGCCTGGGACAACAGTATAATTCTGGCGTTAGCTGATTTGGTAACAGTATCTCCAATATCTACTTCCCGCTTCAGCTTAACACTGCTCATAACCTTGCAAAGTTGAGTGCTTTTCCTTCCAAAACTAATGCCACATCTTACTTCTCAATCTGGTTATGATGAAACGTGTCATTCCTTTTTCTTTCTTCATTTTGGTGTAAAATCTCAACGCTCATTGGCATCAATTGCTTTAGTCCTGCCCGATGCTTCTATTCATTTCATCGTGAACTTCAGCTTGATGTCTAACACCTTGACATTGTTTGCATTAGGTAAATTAGAAAGGTTCACAGCCCAGCGCAAGCAACAGGAATTCCTGTTCCTAGACCATGACTTGAATTATACAAAATCCTTTGTTTTCCATTCATGTACCTCTGACCAACCACCAACATTCCTCTGATGGTTTCCCAAGTTGGAGTCATATAGTTGAAGCTGCTGTCTTACCCAAGGAGGATCATCTGGACGAAGCCACAAGCATTCACGAGTGTCCTTGTGTTTAAAATCTGGGTATCCTGAGTTTGGCTTGCATTGCCTGTTGTCCCACCATTCATATGGATTAGCAAAGAACACTTGCCACAATTGAAGAGGGTCACCATACTCCTCATGATTTGATGCACCTAACTCAAGCAGAAGAGATTAGTCAGACAACCAATAAACAATATCAGTAGATGAACAGAATGATGAGATTGCACTTTCTTAATTGAATACATCTGAAATTCAAGAACAGTATGTCCGTATAGTTCTGGAAAAGGACTAGCAAAGTACCATAAATTAAGAACCATGGACTAACCTGAGGTGGACCCCCTTGATTCTTCTTCCTCTGAACTCTTAAGCATATGAGAAGTTTCATTTTGATTGTTTTGTTTAACATAATTCAAATCATTAACATAGATCTGCACTGAAAGAATATTTAGAATAAATCAAAAAAGCACAGGAGAGGGGGAATCATAAACAATTAAAATATAGAAAATGATACAAGAAAAATGAAAAGATCAACATAAATTTTTGCTAAAGCTGATCAGCATGCAAATCAATATCCTATTCCTATCCATCTGCCTAACCAGATTTTCTCAATCTGAGAAATGACATAAACACTAGTTGAGCTTTGACAACTTACAAAAAATTGTGATACAATAAAACAAAATACCAGTAAATCAAGATGCGATGAAGAGGCAACACACACTGCTAAATAATCATATTATAATTGTTAGATATATGCCCTAGAAGCTAATCGGACTGACACATTAATTCTTTTTAGAACATAATTTCGTACTTGATCTAATTAATTAGGACAATTAATTTTCATTCATGTAATGTATGTATCCATGAATCGTCCAAAAAATTAATAAAATGATGATACATATTCTCGAGAGTTGAGAATTTCAGATGTGTTATTGATGGTTGATTCCTAAATTGCCCTTGATCGATCAATCATCACAAGGACGGTGATTGATCCGATTAGATTGGTACACGAATCGCTTCCCTTTGGATAGATGAGTCTCGAGTCTACAATATGAGGACACTGAAGCGAGAGTGTAGGTCTTTATTAGAAAATAAAGATACCAAACGTGATCAACACGAGAAGTCACTTGAATATCTACTCACTCATCAATGACTCTCTCAATGCTGTAGCAGTGTGACTAGTTCTTTGACCTGCGATGCCTCAGCTATTCACAATGGAATTACTGTAATTTAACTGTACATACACTTGGTTTCTAGCCATTCGGATCCTTGCAGTACAAATTAGCTACAGTAGATTCGTTATAGTAAGGTACGTACCTAGATAGGATCTATCGATCTTAGTAGAAAAAGAGAAGTCCTATATGATTCATAAGACTGAGTTCAGAAGATTTTGGTCAGGACAAAATGAATGATGGAAAAGTATTTCCATAATTTTTACATAAAAACTCAAGTCAAATAAAACTTACATATGACAGATGATGAGGTTTGACAAATTTTTCATAACCTCCATTTTGTCGGAACTTACGATAGAACTGTATCACACGATAACTATACCTAGAGATTCATTCCTCTGTTCTACTGGATTGCCACCACATACTGCTAGGTGTCACTAGTAGATTGTGGGACCAAAGAGAATTATTTTGATGGTTAATAATTCTCAATTGATGAGTTGAAATTGTTCCAATCCATTGAAAGAAGTTTCAATGATATTTTGATGCAGATCAAATATATCTCACTATCAGACAGAATAGAATCCACAGGGTCACACACAAAAGAGATCCTGACTGATCGAATTATTGAATTATGATTTTGAATCGCAAAAGAATTTAATTATTAATATGATTGATGATTAGACTAGTTTGTAAAAGTTACATGGAGGACTTGCTAAGAGTAAATTAAAAGAGGACTAATTTGCAATTGTTGCTAGATTATTTGATTTAATCAAATAATGTGGTTGAGTCCTAATCAAATTAAATTAGGATTTAATTTAATTAGACTTGGTTTGAGTTTGAATTGGATTGAATTTCATAATTCCAAAACGGTTTTGGACTCAATTAAGTTTTGACTTATTTGGAAATCCAAATCAATTTGGATTCAAACCCAAACCTTGTTGGACTTGGACCAAGTGTTTGACTTGGTCCAAGCAAGCCTCACGCCCTAAAATAATTCACGCCAACAGAGGATTATCATGATTTTTCTTTTGGTTTGTGCTTGGAGAAAGGAGGCGCACAAGGAGGGGCGGCAACTCTAACCCTAAAGGAGTCTAAGCATTGGGATTTAAGAGGGGCGTGTCTCCTCATGTGTGATTTGATTTTAATATGGAAGTGGAGCGCAAAAAAAAATGGATGGCACCTCACGAGATGAGGCGTATCTCCAAGAGTCCAAGTTCTCATAGACTCTCTCCAAAAACCCTAACTAACCCTAATGAGATTAGGCTTAGGCGTTGGTTTAAAAGGAGAAAAATAGGAGGGGCGCCTCCATATGAGATTAGAAGAGAGGTTAATGTGAAACTAAGATGGGCGTGTAAGAAGAAAGGATAGGAGGGAGGATGCGCTTGGTGATAGGCGTGAAGAGTTCACACAGACATAAGGTGAAGAGTTCCATACGTTCAAGTGTTGAACGCCCTCTTCCTCTTCTCCACAGATGTCTAAGAGTTGGACAAAAAAAAAAATTTGATCTCTCGATTCCTTCTCTCCCAGATTCAATCTAAGAGTTGGACGAAAAAAAAAAAGAGATTTGATCTCTTGTCTCCTCTAGATCTTCTTTCCTCTTGAGAAGAGAAAAGGAAAAAGAAATCAGATTAGATCTGATTTTTTGCTCCTATAGATCTCTTTGGTTCCTTTACGAAAAGAATCAAAAAGGAGAAAATATTCAATAATCCAAAGAGCGATCACTACAAAGGAGCTAGCACCTCGATGAGATCGGGATCTCCTGATCAAATCAGCCTCAAATGGATATCCGCAGAGGCCAGATACTTGTGCGGCTTCAACGGACCTTGAAGACATCCATGGATCATCGGATCGTAACTTCAACGAAACTTGAAGACATCCACGGATCATTGGATCGCAGTGAAGATCTACTCACGCAAAGGTAAAAATCAAATTTTTATTTTGCATAGATCTTAATCTTGTACATATGATGATGTCTGATTTTATATTGAGATATGATCTCTATACTAAATTAGATTAGATCTAATTAAAGATTAATTTTAACATCATTCTAATATAAGGTTGCACTAACATAACAGTAAAACGTTATGTTGTATGGTTATCCTAGAATGATGTTGCAAATAGTTTTTGAAATTTCTCTTCCGCTATGTTTAATTTTTAAAATTTCTGTATGCAACCGAAAACCCATGTGATGGATTTCCTAATAGTGGTATCAGAGCCATCTCATTATTGCAAGATTAAGATCTAAATTTCAGATCTGAAAATTATTTTCAAAACTGAAATTAGGAATGCTTGAGAAAAGGAGATGGATTTCAAGATCTGAAAATTCTATTTCATGATCTAAAATATGAATGGTTGAAATTCATGCGATGAATATCATGATCTAAAAATCTATTTTCAGATCTGAAATTCAGATTGTTTGATGTTCATGCATTGTTTTCAAGATCTGAAAATCTATTTTCAAGATCTGAAAATCTGACTTCTTATGTTCATGCATCTAAAATTCTGTATCTAATTTTCATGTGATCTGAATTTTATTAGATCTGAAGTTTATCTTTATTATATGTTCATGCATGAGATGATGTTCATAAATAGAGATTCATCTTGATGTGATCTATGATGATATGGATTCTTTCAAATTAATGTAATTTAATTGAACATAAGATTATGCTTTATAACTCAATCTTGGATCATCCTGAAATAAGATTGTCCTGGCATAGCCCGTTATGCTGTAAAATTGTCTTAGGGTGAAAAGAGATTGATACGTAAACATCATAAAAAATTTAACATGAACATAAGGACTATATAATAGTTATGCGAGTGTTTTTCATGGATACATATAGCGATCTCTATGAATCACTGCAAACCCTTGGAGTAAGGTTGTATTATGAATACACATCTAATTGGTTTGCAATTTTGCAATCTGTGGCGGCGAAAACTAATGGGCTAAAATAATTTAGAATTGATTGATCGATTGATGTCTAAGGCAAGCGATAAAATGATGGTTATTTAATTAGGACATTGCTTATACACCGGGAGCCTCCCACCAATCTTGAACTTATCTGACCAATTTGGTCGATTAAGTTTTTTTTGGGTACTGAGTGTTGAGTTCACTACACATTTTGCATTTGCACCATGGTTCATGTCTTGGTGAACCAAATGAGGATCGTTCAATTAGATCATTAATAACTGTAGATTTACATAAGATATAAATTAAAATAGTTAAAGGAAGAGATCTAAATTAAATCTTCTCGCACATATTAAGTCGAGCAGTCTTCCACTATTGTAGATGTACAAACGTCCTACTGGCGTTGACTATTTTCGGCTGGATACAGTGGTTCAGTTATATCGAGAAGGTGCAACCACTCTATTAGCATGAGATGCTGCAGGGTAAAGATGAGGTTAGACCTAATATCTGTCAGATGAGGGATCCAATGACAGCTTTGCCCTTGCATTGAACGATGGATCTGATTTAACTAAGAAATGAGGTTAATATCTGTCAGATGAGGTCTACATGACTTAAGGACCGGTTACCGCTGTAACATGCTTGAGAAGCATTGGACAAGAGTTGTCCACTCATTGATTAACACATCCCAATAACTGTTAGGTGAGACTGTGTCAATCGATGAGACCGCAGTACCCACTTGAAATCTTAATCGCGAAAGACTTTCATTTCTCTATCCGAGTATAAGAAACTCGAAGAAATAGTGGGAGGCATTTGTTTTAAAAAATCATAGAACAAATTTTTAAGATCAAGTGCGAATATCTAACTAGAATCCTTATTCTCTGAAAAAATAAGATATCAGCTTCCAATCCTCTAGCTCATCAACCAATTGATTAACCGAACAAGTTACAAAGACTGGCTTAGGAACCAAAAAAAAGAATTTTAGATTCCAAAAAGTTAAGTTAATTTCATACCAAGATATCCCGATGTTACCAAACCATCCGACAATTGACCAAAGAGCAATCAGTTCATAATTATTGTTTAACAATGATCAAAGATTTGGATAAGCTTGAGAAGTTTGACCATGCAGAAAAAATTGAGAATAGATTTGATCCTACAATTTCTTACTAGTTCATATGGACAGTTTATAGTAAACTACTATATGAATTAGATCGATTGCATCTTGATTAAATTGTTAAACATGTTGGTGACAACCAACAGGACTTTGAAGAGTTCAAGGGGCAGAATTCTCGCTGTGGAGTGGACTTTACTTCCAAGAGGTCGACTTAGAAGTTCGTGAAGAAACATAAATCTGAGAGCTAGCCAAAGGAAGCTTCTAAGAAGACGGCTAACTCTATGATGTTGACAGCCATTAAAAAGGAACTGTCCTGTATACCTGAAGAGCCTAAAGAAAAAAAATGGGACATGCCTTCAGAAGGCATATTCGATCTGCTCAATATTGGTATCTGAGTAGATAGTGAGTGCCGTAAGATCTGAAAGATCCAAAGATGAGATGAACACGAAGTATATGTGGTACCTCAAATTTGATCATGTTGGAGAGGACAGAATAAACAAATTGGAATGGTATGAGCTTTTAGGCTCATTGACTCTCGAGTTGTTTTCAATTTGTAAATTCTGCCTTCAAGAAAAGATAGCCAAACTACCCTTCGTAGGACATGAGGAGAGAACCACTGAGATATTTATCCTGGCACATACTGATGTGTGGTCCAATTTGATATGCAAGCTATGGGTGGTTATCTTTACTTCATTATTTTTATCGATGACTTTTCATGATATGGTACATATATGAGACACAAATCAGAAGTCTTCAAAAGTTCAAAAAATTCATATATGAGATAAGTAAACTAGAAAATCTTTAAGATTCTTCGATAAGATCGAAGAGATGTATACCTTAGTGGAAGTTTCTAAATCCATTTCAAAAAAACCGATATAGTCTCACAATGGAATCTTCCTGATGTACCTCAACGCAACAAGGTGTCGGAAAGAAAAAAAGGGACCCTATTTGATATGATCTAATCCATAATGAACATCACTATTTTTTTTTTATTTCTTTGAGGATAAGCTTTACTACTAAATAGTTTCCTCTAAGGTTGCGTTTGGTAGCTGGCAATCTATCCACATTGCCAGCAATTTAAACTGAGCCCACCGGATAACTATGTTTGGTATTTACTTTTAATGGTAATCTATCTTGTATTAGTGATCTGGATTACCTCTCATCAAGCAATCCAGATTGCCTGAGAAATAAATGGCTATCCAGATTATCGATGATGTGGTAATCGAATAATAATTATTTCAGACAAAATTGCCCCTGCCCTTTTCTCTTCCATGAGAGCAAAACCCACGCGCCCCCTTCCCTTCTCTCCTCCCACGCGCCCGCTTCCCTTCTCTCCTCCCACGCCGTCGGTAAGCTGCCCTCACACCTCCGGGAAGATCGCCGCCCCACATCACCTCCGGGGAGATCGCCGTCGTTCTAGCCATCGCCGGTGACTGGTAAGAAATTCTTTTTCGTATAAAACCTCCCCCCTTCCCCTCCGCCGCCATCCTCAGCACCCTCTCCCACCCCTCTCGGCCCCCCCATCCTCCCAGGTGCCCCCCCCGACCATCTCCCCCACCGGTAACATTTTTTTTTTCTATACAAAACTTGCCCCCCCAACCCCTCCATCACCGTTCTCTTAGGGGCCCCCCTTCCCTCCGCCACCATCCTCTCAGGACCCCCCTCCCCTCCGCCGTAACATGCCCCTCAGCGCCACCCGACCCCCCTCAACACGCTTCCATTCCTGTCTCCTCTCCCTTCATCTTATCCAACCTCCTCTATTCCCTCATTAATTTTAAATTTTATATTAGTTTAACATATAATTTGCTGAAATATTTACTAAAATTTATTAAAATATATTACTGAAAAATATGTTATTTTTTTTATCATAATACTCTGATTTAGATAGATCGGCTGTCAGAAGAGTTGCTTCCAAAATTAGCATCTATCATTGCAATGTACATCAACCTTCATAGAGCCATTGTTTCGTTAACTGGTATATTGCATACATATTGTGTTAATTTATTGATTAGGAGAAGTAACAAGAAAAAAAAGATTGATCTTGGTGAGTATGATAGACACAAGATTAGGAAAATTAGTTTAAGAAAGATTGTATTTGATTCTGAGCTGGCATGTAAAGAAAATACACACATGGATAGAAAAAGTTTCCATGTATTATGTGATATGTTACAAAATACTGGAAGATTGTCGAGTACTAAAAATATGTGTTGAGAAGATGGTTGCTATATTTTTACATATATGTGCTCACCATGCTAAGAATAGAGTCATTAAAAGATAGTTTGTAAGGAGTGGTGAGACAATTAGTAGACAATTCACAGCTGTGCTGAAGTCAATTCTTCTTTGAAATGAAATATTGCTCAAAAAATCAGAGCCCATTCCTAATAACTCAACTGACTACAGATGAAAATGGTTCTAGGTAATTTTTCTAATTATGCGGATAAACATTATATTACTTTTAAATTATTTAAGAAATATTTTATATTAACATAATAATAATAATATTTTTTTATTATAGAATTGTCTAGGTGCCTTAGATGGGGATATACATTAGATGCACTGTCGTTGACATTAACAAGCCTAGGTATAGAACAAAAAAAGGTGAAATAGCTATGAATATTTTGGGAGTTTGTAATCAGGATATGCAATTCATCTATATTTTACCTGGTTGGGAAGGATCAGCTGCAGATGATAGAGTACTAAGAGATGCGTTATCAAGAAGAAGAGATTTAAAAGTACCACAAAGTAATAGTTCTGATTATTTCAAACTTGTTTTTATTTATATATTAAATTTATTTTCTAACAAGATTTTTACTTATGTTAGGTTTTTATTACTTGTGTGATGCTGGATATACAAATGGAGAAGGATTTTTAACTCCATATAGGGGTCAACGATATCATTTGAATGATTGGAGACAAAATCATCAACCGACAACACCATAAGAATATTTTAACTATAGGCATTCATCTGCTAGAAATGTCATCGAGAGATGCTTCAGTTTTCTTAAAATGAGGTAGGCGATTCTTAGAGAGAAGTCATTTTATCCAGTAAAAACATAAGCAAGAATCGTTAGTACGTGTGCTCTTCTTCATAACCATATTAGAAGAGAAATGTCAATTGATCCAATAGAACATGAGATGCCTGATGTCCTCCTAACAGAAGAAAATAGCAATGAAGGAGAAATGGTTGATCACGTTGTGAGTACAAATGCTTGAAATCAATTTAGGGATGACTTGATGCAAAAAATGTGGGACCAATCCAGAGCTTGAAGAAATTTTCAATACTATTGCAAATTTTGCTATATATTACTATTTTATGTATTCGAATCTTTCTTTAAAATGAACCTCGTTGCAAATTTAATATGGATGCTTATTACTGTTATCTTCGGATTATTTATCTTTATTCAACTTATTATTGTTGTTATTTAAACTTGCAATATGAACATATATTGTCTTTTGTATTAAATAATGTCTTTTAGATATGAATGCTTCTTCAAGTCAAAAGAGAAATCAGGGGAAGAAGCATCAGTGGAATGCGGAACAAGATACTATACTAATTGGATGTCTGCTCGATTTGAAGAATGATCTTTTGTGGAGGGGAGGTGGCAATTTCAAGATCGGGTTCTTACCTCAATTGGAGAAGATGATGGCAAACAAGAAACCTAATTGTAGCATCAAGGCTCATCCACACATTCATTCAAGGTTCAAATTGTTGAAACAACAATATGGTGCTATTTATGATATATTGAACACATCAGGATTTGGACGGGATAATACAAAAAAATGTATTACTTGTGATCAAGATGTATGGGACAACTGGGTCAAGGTAAATGCACCACATATTAATTAATTTTTCATTCTTATTTAATTTTTGATGCTTTAGGTATAGTTTGCTCAATTTATATTGGTTCATTGTGATAGAGTCATCCTCAAGCATCTGGTCTTCGGAACAAACCATTTTTACACTTGGAGGAATTCTTGATCATATTTGGAAAAGATTGTGCAACAGGTCAGAGGGCTAAGGATTCTGCAGATGCAGCTAATGAAATCTTTACAGAAGCAATGAATAATGAAGAGGTCCAGTTTGTAGATCCTACTGGATTTGAGATTAACAACTCCATTCCCCAAACTCCTACTGGACATATTCAACAGAGTGCTTCTTCATCAAGATCAAAAAAAAGGAAGGTTTCTAATGAGGAAGAAGTTGCTCTTACAGGCACTTTGATTGAAACTGTAAACAATCTTGGTGTAATGTGTCAAAGTTCAAGTAAAGGTATTGATAAATTGGCAGATTGTTTCCAGTTCCTTGCAAATGATCAAGAGATGAAGAAGAAGATTTTTGAGGCAATAGCTAAGATTGAAGATTTGGAGCTGCATGAGTCGTTGATAGTTAAAGCTGGATTGATAATTGCTCGTGATAGTGCAAGTACTTACTTTTTTTCATTACCTCAGTGGTTGAGAAAATATCATGTATTATATGTTCTTGGTTTGAATCCTAGTTAGTATATTTATGTTGCTAGTTGTGGTTGTTTGGTTGGTTTATCTGTGATACTTTGGTATGAACATTTGGTTAGCTAGCGGATAGTTTTATTAGTAGTTTTGGATTTGAACATACCAACTTTTATATTGTGTAGTTGTTCTAATAAACTACAAATACTTTTTGCTGAGATAATTGGGAGTATTTTGAAATTTCAAAAGATGATATTTATATTATGTTACTGTTCAGATTGTTGTTAGATTGTTTATATTATGTTAGTATTCAGTTTGTTATTGGATTGTTGTTGGATTGTACGCAATGCTGATACGGGCAGCATGTAAAATTTGGCAAGGAATACTACCTGCTTTCAATCATGGTTGCCTTTCTAGATATGAAATCTTAAAAGAAAAAAAATTTTTTGATCACAGATATTAATTGTCAAATAGTTACAAAATCTAAAGTAAGTTATTGACAAAGTCATTACAAATAATGAGCACTACAGCATAAAGTCAAATATTCAATCACTATAAAACATTAAAATCACAAAATTTTGGAAATTTGATGTTACATTACTGGTAATCTGATTGTCATACCAAACACAGTAATCAATATTACTGCAATATTACCTGTGTATACCAAACACAATAATTAAAATTACTGGCAATTTAATCAGTGGCAATCTATCTTGCAGGCAATCCACATTACCTTTCAGGATTGCCTGGCGATGTACCAAACGCAACCTAAGTTTATTCCTATCATGCCGTATGAGATGCGGCATGATGAGGATATCCGGCCCATGTCAAGCAACAGCAGACGTACAAATTAGAGATTAGATCTATGAGAGCTCGTTTCTAAGGTATTCTAAAGAGTTTAGGGGATAGTACTTTTACTTCCCAAAGGATTATAATGTGATTGTGATCTGACATGCTATATTTTTGAAAAAATAGTTTATCCAATATGAAAACAGTGGGAGAATAATTAAGCTCAAAGAGAAAATCTCTGAAAAGCAATGAACCATAGAACCTATAAAACCTATTCATATCGAGCCAGTACATGTACCTCCACTTCGAAGGTCGAGTAAAATCTCTCATCCTACTGAAAGATACTTAGATATTCTAATAGAAGATGTAGAGAAAATATTCCTCATAGGAGAGAAAACATGGAGATCCCGAAAACTACTATGAGACGATATCAGACATCGATTCTGAAAATTGGTTAAATGTAATGAAGTCAAATATTGACTCAATGCATTCTGATCAATTTTGGACCTTAGTAGATCCACCAACAGGTATAGTACCTATTGGATTCAAATAAATCTACAACAGAAGAAAGAGATGTAAAGATAGAGACCTTTAAAGCATGCATCTCGAAATTGAAATATTCGATGCGATCAAATAGATTGATCTCAGCAAAAACGAGGAAACATAAGTTTATAAAAGGATCAGTAGGAGCGTTGTTACATTCCTCGTATTGTATGTGGATGACATCCTCCTGATTAGAAATTATATTCCTATGCTGATCTTGGTGAAAAATTTTAGTTGTCTAAAGAAATTCTCAATAAGAGACCTTTGAAAAACATCTTATATAGATCTATAAGATAGATCTAAGAGGATACTAAGCCTTTCATAGAAGATGCACATAGAGGAAGTACTGAAGGGGTTCAGCATGAAAACTTCAAAAGGAGTTTCTACCCTTTAGGCATGAGATTGATATCTCTGAAAGATGTGTCCCAACATATTTGTGGAGATACAGTACATGAGCTGGATCCCTTATGCTTCAACTATAGAAAATCTCATGTATGCCATGCTATATACACAGACTGATATATCTATTGCTGTAAGTGTCATGAGCAAATATTAGTTAAATCCAGATTGAGAGTACTGGATAGCTGTGAAAATATTTCTAAGTACTTGAGAAGCACTTAGGATATGTTCACGATCTTTAGAGAAGAAAAATTGAGGATACTAGGATTTATAGATTCAGACTTTATGTTTGATGTTGATGATAGAGAGTCTACATCATGATGCATTCTCTTATGCAATAATGATTCAATAAATTGAAAGAGTTTCAAACAACTGATCATTGTAAATTCTAGAAGCCACATATATATCATTGTTTATGATGTAATTAGAGAAGCCTTCTGGTTAAAAAGAATTTATTGCAGAACTGGATGTAATATCATCAAATGACACAACACTGTATTGCGACAATATAGGCACCATAGCTCTAGCTAAGGAGCCTAGGTCTCACCAGAATTTCTAACACATAAGAGCGATAATTTTAATTATTCACGACTATTTCGAGAATCACAGAGTACACCCCACGAAAATGTGGCAGGATCACTATCTAAATTGTCTGACCAGTAGAAGACCGAAGCACATCTTGAAAAGATAAGGCTTAAATCTATGACATATTGGCTTTAGTGTAAGTGAGAGATTGTTAGTTATATATCCTAGAAGCCAATTGGACTGACACATTAATTTTTTCTAAAACATAATTTTGTACTTGATCTAATTAATTAGGATAGTTAATTTCAATTCATGTAGTGTATGTGTCCATGAATCATCCAGAAAATTAATAAGATGATGACGTATTCTCAAGAGTTGAAAATTTGAAACATGTGTCATTGATGGTTGATTCCTAAATTGCAATCGATCGATGGATCATCACGGAGACGGTAAATGATCCGATTAGATTGATGCACGGATCGCTTTCCTTTGGATAGACGAGTCTCAAATCTATAATATGATGACACTAAAGCGAGAATGCAGATACTTGTTAGAGAATAAAGATATCGAACATGACCAACACGAGAAGTCACTTGGATGTCTACTCATTCGTCAGTGACTCTCTCGATGCTGTAGTGGTGTGACTAGTTTTTTGATTTACGGTGCCTCGACTATTTACAATGGGATTACTGTAGTTTGACTGCATACACACTTGGTCTCTAGCCATTCGAATCCTTGCGATACAGATTGGCTGCAGTAGATTTATTAGAGTAGGATGTGCACCTAGATGGGATTCATCGATGTTGATAAAAAAAGAGAAGTCCTATGTGATTTATGAGACTGAGTTGAAAAGACGTTGGCCAAGATAGAGTGAATGATGAAAAAATATTTCTATAGTTTTTATATAAGAACTCAAGTCGAATAAATCTTACATATGACAGGTGATGAAGTCTAACGAATTTTTCATAACCTTCGTCTTATCGGAACTCACGATAGAAGAACTGAATCACACGATAACTACACCTAGAGGTTCATTCTTTTTGTTCTGCTATATTGCCACTACATACTGCTAGGTATCACTAATGAATTGTGAGACCAAAGATAATTATTTTGATGGTCAATAATTCTCAATTAGTGAGTTAGAATTGTTTTAATCCATTGAAAAAACTTTCAATGATATTTTGATGCAGATCAAAATATATCTCATTACCAAATATAATAGAATATACAAGATCACACACAAAAGAGGTCCTCATTGATCAGATTGTTGAATTGCGATTTCAAATCGCAAAAAGATTCAATTATCAATACAATTGATGATTGGACTAATTTGTAAAAATTACATGAAGGACTTACTAAGAGTTAGTAAGTTAAAGAAGAACTAATTTATAATTGTTGCTAGATTATTTGATTTGATCAAATAATGGGGGTGAGTCCTAATCAAATTAAATTAGGATTTAATTTGATTAGACTGGGTCTAAGTTTGAATTAGATTGGATTTCATAAATCCAAAATGGTTTTGGACTCAATTAAGTTTTGACTTATTTGTAAATCCAAATCAGTTTGGATTCAAACCCAAACCTTGTTGGACTTGGACCAAGTGTTTGACTTGGTCCAAGCAAGCCTCATGCCCTAAAATAATTCACGCCAAGAGAGGATTATCATGATTTTTCTTTTGGTTTGTGCGTGGAGAAAGGAGGCACACAAGGATGGGCGGCAACTCTATCTCCTAGAGTCCTAATCCTCTGGGACTCTATCCTAACTAATCCTAAAGGAGTCTAGGTGTTGGGAATTAAAAGGGGTGCACCTCCTCATGTGTGATCTAATTTTAACGTAGAAGTGGAGTGCAACAAAAAAAAAAAGGATGGCACCTCATGAGATGAGGCATATCTCCAAGAGTCCAAGTTCTCATGAACTCTCTCCAAAAACCCTAACTAACCCTAATGAGATTACGCTTAGGCGTTGGTTTAAAAGGAGAAAAAAAGGCCACCTCCATACGAGATTAGAAGAGAGGTTAATGTGAAACTAAGATGGGCATGTAAGAAAGAAAGGATAGGAGGGAGGATGCGCTTGGTGATAGGCATGAAGAGTTCACACATGCATGGGGTGGGGGTGCAAAAGGGTTTGACGCCTCATCTCTCTCTCCCTCTCTCTCTTCCGCACGTTCAAGTGTTGGATGCCCTCTTCCTCTTCCTTTTCTCCACAAATGTCCAAGAGTTGGACAAAAGAAAGGAGATTTGATCTCTTGATTCCTTCTCCAGATTCAATCCAAGAGTTTGACGAAAAAGAAAGAAAAGAGATTTGATCTCATCTCCTTCTCTAGATCTTCTTCTTTTCTCCTGAGAAGAAAAAGAAAAAAAAATAGATTAGATCTGATTTCTTGCTCCTACAAATCTCTTTGATTTCTTTGAGAAGAGAATCAAAAGAAAGAAAAGATTCGACAATCCAAAGAGCGATCTCTATAAAGAAGCTAATATCCCGATAAAATCGGGATCTCCTGATCAGATCAGCCTCGAGTGGATATCTGTAGAGGCCAGACACTTGTGCGGCTTCAACAAACCTTGATGACATCCATGGATCATCGGATCATGGCTTCAACATATCCTTGGGTCATCAAATCGCAGTGAAGATCTCCCTACGTAAAGGTAAAAATCAATTTTTTATTTTGCATTGATCTTAATCTTGTACATATGATGATGTCTGATTTTATATTGAGATATGATTTCTATGCATTCTAAATTAAATTAGATCTAATTAAAAATTAATTTTAACATCGTTCTGACATAAAATTGTCCTAGTATAACAGTGAAACATTATGTTGTATAGTTATTCTAAAATAATGTTGAAAATAATTTTTGAAATTTCTCTTCCACTGCATTTTATTTTTGAAATTTTTGCATACAATCGAAAACCTATGTGATGGATTTCCTAACAATAATATTTAGAAACTCCGAGAGTTTGCATTTATTATAGCCTAAGAACTAAAGACAAGAGTTAAGTTGAATTATCCACATTTACTGACTATTAGAGCAAGAAATTTGCTTAAAGTAATAGGAATTTCTGAATGCAATTACCTCCTGATTGAAAATGTACTCAATCAGACAACTACAATAAGATATGAAGGAAAAGTTAAAGTATATGAACCTTGAAAACGGTTTCCCGAATTCCACTTGTATTGACCTTTTCATAAGAACCTAATGGACCATGAACATAAATAAAATCATTTGGTTTCAAATGTCTGAGTGATATTTCTGCTAACTTGTTCCACATCGCCAGCAATATCCTGCACCAATGTTGCCCATGGTAAGCAACAAAGCGATCAACAGAAAGTTTATCCAAAAGCAATCAACAGGAACAGAGAAAAGGAAAGGTTCAGAAGCCTAGAAGCACCTCATATGAAGGGGTTGATGTTATGACAATTGCAAAATTAAAATCAATAATACATTTTTCATTTTTTTGAAAAAACCAGAAAAGGTCAAACAAAATGATAATTATAACCAGGATAATGAATTATGCTATCACACAAGGTCAAGCAAGCAAAAATTGCACCTTAATATGCAGAAGAAATACCAAGGCAACTCAAAGAATAGATCAGAGCCTCCAGCTTTTTAAAAATAACAATAAACAACAACAACTTCTTAGAGGATGCCTCAGATAGTGATCCAAAAGAATCATTTTTGGAAAAGTTGATGGCAGGCCATGTCCCATTTCTGTTGGATCCTGTTAATGTATCAAACGATGACACACTAAATTTTTTAAAACTTTGCTTGATCATCTCCCAAGAGTACTTAAACATTACAAACAGTTGAACATTCTGAGCTAAGGTGTGCCAAGAAAAGGGCATGGCATAATAACTAGAGGACCCGTTGCCAATGACAATCAGGAGTGTGAGAGAGTGGCTGAAGGTGTAGGAAAGGAATACTTTAGAAACACTTTTAGTAATGAAGTGTTCCAGAAGTGTGTGCTGGTTCAAGATCCCAGGAAGATTCTGAAGAGGGTGTTTGACCCAGATAGAAGATTCCAGCTAATTGGATATACTAATTCAAGCACATAGAACCAAGAAGCATCCTTACATAACCATCGGCTCTTCCAACCACACCTTACTCATGGGACCTGTTAGGTATAAAATACCCCCAGCCGAAGTTCATAAGAGGCCAACTCTCCCGAGATCCCTCCGACTTAGTACGGCATTTTTTCCGGATTTCTCCGACAGCCGAATTTCCGAGCTGGTGCGATGCTTTTCTAAACTCCCCCAACTGTCTGAGCTATGATAACGCCCTTTCGAACTTCTCCAACGACGAACTTCTTCAGTTGTCCACCGGACTGCTTCAAATGCTCTCCGGGCTTCACTATCTACCGACCTTCTACAATGATCGACCGTTCTCCGGACCTCTTCCAGATCTCTTCTAGCCATGATAGATTCTAATCCGAATTTCCCAGACTTCGTCCACGGCCGAACTTCCCCAAGGACAGATTTCTACAGCAACCCGACTCCACCCATATTTCTACGGCGGTCGACCGCCTTTCTGATTTCATCCGAGCTCCTATGGGAGCCGGACCTCTGCCCCGAATTCTTATTGCAGGTAGACTTCATCCGAGCCCCTACTACAAACGGTCTACTCCGAACTCCCACCACAAATGGTCTACTCCGAGCTTCTATTACAAGCGACCTACTCCGAATTTCTACTACGAACGGTCTACTCCGAACTCCTACAGCGGGCTGTCTACCCCAAACGTCTACTGTAAGCAAATTCCATTCGAGCCTCTACTATGAACAAAATTTTTTCGAACTTCCGTTACAGGTAGACCTCAGCCGAGCTACTCCGTGGCGAGGGGATTCCGGACGAACTTCTACAACGGGACACTACTCCGATTTTCCACGACGACTGGTCCTCGCCCGAGCTCCTACAACAAACGGCCCCCTTTCGACCACTCGCGAGAACCGGATCCCGTCCGAACTCCTCCAGTGGATAGATTCCGGACGAGCTTCTACGACGGACGAGCTCCAGCAGCTGGGTCCCTGCGATGGCCGATCGCCCTCGATGTCTGCCGAGCCTCCCCAGCACTATCCGAAGTCCATCGCCGACCGACCTCCTACCGAGCTCCCCGTAAAACCGGGCTTCCCCAGCAGACGATCTTCGGATGAGTCTCCACATCAGATAAATCCCAGACGGACTCCCCTAGCGATCGGACTTCTATGGACTCCGCCAACAGAAAATCTCCATCCGAGCTCCTGTGGCAGGCGACCCCCGCCTGAAACGTCGGCGACCTCGGGACATCCGAGCCTCTCCCAAAACGACGATGTGAAGAGCCCTTCTGCTCCATCAGGCATCCCAGCCGAGCTTCAACCGACGGATCCAAACTCTCTGACAAGCCACGACAAGAGCCGCCACCCTGCTCCACTCTCTGCAACGGATTCCACGCAGCTCCACCACTCTCTAGCAAGTCACGACAACGGACACCACTTCACTCTCCGCAGCGAGCTCCACGTGGCCCTGGACGACCTCTGACGCCACTACTCTCCGTAACAAACTCCGCACGTCTCTGAACGGTCCACTACCAGACGGTTACAAACGTCGCTATCAATCTGTTACGCCCTCCGCCTATAAAAAGGGGCCCCAGATACGTTATTCTCTAAGCTCTAATCTCTATCTCAAAACTCTGCTAAAATTCTCATTCGAGCACTCCATTCTTGTTGAGGCAGAGAACTGACTTGAGCGTCGGAGGGTCTTGCCGGAGCACCCCCAACTCCAGTTTAGACTTTCTTTGCAGGTCCCGACGGCGGCCGTGGTCATCCCAGCTCCAGCTTCTCCGACGCCGGCAGATTTTTGCACCAACAGAATTGACGCTAGAGGAAGGGCCTGTCTTCGCAGTACCCTTGTTCTTAAAGGAGTGCTCAACGGGACTGATTCCGGTCATCTTCTCCGACATCCTCTTCTCCTTTCTCTACTAAATCTTCGCCCAATGCCTCCCTGCAGAGCATCCACCAGGCGATCCACGGCCTCTGCGGCCAGATCTCAGGCTCCGGCCTCACCTCCAGTCTCCCAGGCTCCTCCGACGATGGCGGTCGGCGCGGAGCAATTCGACCTGCTGGTTCAGCAGGTCAGAGGCCTCGCCGAAGCAGTGCAGACCATGCAACAGCAACAACAGCCGCAGACGTCGGTGCGATTGGAGAGAACGTCGCCGGAATTCCAAAATCCGACGGTTGGACGGGCCACTTGGGCCAGTCGCCCCATCTTTCCCGGAAAGACAAATCCGAGGGTGGAGAGCCCTCAGTCCGATCACGATTCTACTCCTGGAAGATCTCTACCTCCATTCTACCCGAAGACCCTCGAGACCCGCAGTCGAGAGGACTTCCTGGATCGAAGGCTCCAGGAGATGAACCGGCGGATCGAGGAACTCCGCCACGCTCCCCCGCTTATGGTAAAGACATTTGTAATGACCCTCCCTTCTCTCAAATGAACATGCAGGAACCGATCCCGCCAAACTTCAAGCTCCCTCAATTCGAAAGCTACGACGGGACCTCAGACCCAGTCGACCACCTGGAAGCCTTCCGGACAATGATGCTGCTCCATAGCGCGTCGGACGCCATCCTGTGCCGAGCTTTTTCATCCACCCTGAAGGGAGCAGCAAGGAACTGGTACTCGGCATTGAAGCCGTGTACTATTTTTTTCTTTGATCAGATGAGCCACCAGTTTGCGGCTCATTTTGTTAGCAGCCGACGTCCCCGGAGGGGTTCGGAGTCCCTCATCAACATCAAGCAGAGGGAGGGGGAGTCCATCCGGGCTTACGTCAACCGTTTCAACGTCGCCACGTTGGAATCCGGAACTTGGACCAATCGGTCGCAATGGCTGCTTTGAAAGGCGGCCTTCAAAAGAACGACCTTCTATTCTCCCTGGAAAAGAAGTATCCTAAGAATTTTGCCGATTTGTTGGCTCGGGCCGAAGGATATGCCCGAGCAGAAGAAGCCTTCAAGATGAAGGACGAGGAGACCGCGAGAGAGCGGCAAGCGGGGGACTCGAGCAAGCCCGCAATCAAAAAAGGACCGAGTGAAGCTCGGCCACATTCTCGAACTCCTCCCGGACATAGGCACGTCCGGACTCCCTCCCGAACTCGTAAACAGAGAAGCCCGGACCGTTGAGTTCGGCGAGGCTCTCCTCCCAAAAGATTCCACAGCTATGCCCCTCTCAACGCATCGAAAATTCAAGTACTGATGGAGGTTAGGGAGCAGCTCCCAAGGCCGGAGAGGATGCGCTCGCACTCCGGAAAGCGCAACCCGAACAAATTCTGCCTCTATCATCGTGACCACAGCCACGATACGGAGGAATGTATTCAGCTCCGAGACGAGATCGAGGAGCTCATCAGACGAGATCGGCTCGACAGGTTCATTCGACCCCGACCTGAAGGAAGAGAAGATCGGCCTAGGACACTGCCACAGCCAGAATCGCCAAGGAGGGAGGAGCAGCCAGAAGATCGGCCTTCAATTGGGATTATCAACTCCGTCTCAGGGGGACCCCCGACGGGGAGCAGACCTTCCGCGGCTATAGGGTTTAAAAAATCTACGAATGTATTACCAACAACTTTGCCCTGAATGAAAATTCTTTTCATATTCGCGTATTTTTTTTTTCTTTTGGTATGAGCTTATAACGACAGAAAATAACTCCCCCATACAAACGAAATTAAGTGCGTTAGGAACAGGAGGAGAACCTCGTCCTAACATGAGCAAAGTCGAAGGCCCAATTTCTTAAAGATCGGATGGGGAAAGAGGCCCTTACAACGGTCCTTATGTGCCCCCACAGCCTTGTTAGGAACAGGAGGAGAACCTCGTCCTAACATGAGCAAAGTCAAAAACCCGATTTCTTAAAGACCGGATGGGGGGAGAGGCCCTTACAACGGCCCTTATGTGCCCCCACAGCCTTGTTAGGAACAGGAGGAGAACCTCGTCCTAACATGAGCAAAGTCGAAGGCCCGATTTTTTAAAGACCGGATGGGAGGAGAGGCCCTTACAACGGCCCTTATGTGCCCCCACGGCCTTGTTAGGAACAGGAGGAGAACCTCGTCCTAACATGAGCAAAGTCGAAGGTCCAATTTCTTAAAGACCGGATTGGGGGAGAGGCCCTTACAACGGCCCTTATGTACCCCCACAGCCCTGTTAGGAACAGGAGGAGAACCTCGTCCTAACATGAGCAAAGTCGAAGGCCCGGTTTCTTAAAGACCGGATGGAGGGAGAGGCCCTTACAACGGCCCTTATGTGCCCCCGCAGCCTTGTTAGGAACAGGAGGAGAACCTCGTCCTAATACGAGCTGAAGCCGGCTGTCGGGAACAAGATGAGGACCTCGTCCCGACGCAAGCAAAGACTCGATTGATCGACAAAGAGGAAAGCTTCCCCAATGACTCCTCTACACTCACGATCCCGTCAAGAGCAGAGGGAAGACCCTCACTCAAACACAGAAGAAAGGGGGAAGCGAAAAGAAAAAAGCGACGAACTACACCAGCGATAGGTAAGAAACGAACTACATCAAAAGCACAAGGGACCTTGTCTCGACGGAAGAGAAAACCCCTGTCGAAAATCTCTGGTCCCTAAAGGCAAATCGACACGACAATGGCCAAGAACCTTCAAACTGCGTCGGCATCGAACAAGACGGAAGACAAAAAAAGTTCAGCAAACGACGACTCAAAGCAAGAACCGACGAGGGATTACGAACTCCATCGGCGCAGAACAAGACATAAGACAAATGGAGTTTGGTAAACAACCATTTAATACCAGAATAGACAAGGTAACAGATAATTTCATTTCCATTTCATTGGTGAAGTACTCATTACAAAGCCTTAAAGGCCAAAAAAACAAAAAGATAAGGAAGAAGAAAAGGAAAAGAGGCTCTAAGGAAGCTCAGTTTCTTCCGATTTCGAGCTCTCGGTTCCAGCCCCCGCTATGGATTGTCTCAAATTTTCGACTTCCTCTTCTAGCTCCATCTTTTTCAGCAGCATATCCTAGAACATCCGGTGGAATCGCCGGCGCTCGTCCTCCGACTCTCGAAGCCTCCTCAAGACCTCGGACTCCGCCTCGGCGGTCCTTGACTGCCTGCTGCTCGTGGACTAGCTGAACTTTCAGCCACCGTACTTCGACTTCCTCCCGCCCAAGGGCTACAGACAGTTCCGCCATAGTCCCCCTCAAGGAGCAAAACTCATCAGAACCTTGTGCAGGGACAAGCTGGACTCTCTCGGACAACCGCCTTTGAAGGCGGGCAACTTCGTCAGTCGCCGTCTGGAGCCTCCTTCGGTAGTCCTCTACTTGTCTGCTCCAGCCGACCCGGTGGGTGTCGTAAGTCGCCTTGGCATCCCGCAGCTGTTTTTGAAGGTCGGAGAACCTCTTTGACCAATCTTGATCGCGGTCAATCCGGACTGTGAGCCGGGACAAGCTTCCTTCCAGTCGGTCGATCTTCTCCCGTGCGACCGCCAGCTCGACTTTAAGGGAGCTGATCTTGGAAGCCTGAGTCCACGATCGATCGCTGGCACGTTTTCGGAGTTCCTCAAGCTCCATGATGAAGTCGGCTTTCCTTTTGGTGTATTCCATGAGATTTTTCCTGTGGAGGTCCCGAAATCGAGTAGCCTCCGCGGTGACCTCTAAATGGCTCTCCTTCAGTCGGCGGAGTTTGTCTTCCAGTTTTTTGGATTTCCTTGTCAACTGACGAACTTCCTTTTGAAGGTCTCGTATCATCGACTTCAAGGGAATACCCTCCGGCAGGAGAAGAGCTTCGGTAGGACACTGTCGTTAGAGGACAAGAGCGCCACGACTCAAATTAATGCCAGAAGATAAAAAGAAGGAAAAGGATACAAAAAAAAAAGAGGGGAGGGATCCTCCGTAAAGATAAATCCGGCTTCATTGATCAAATAAACTTCAAATACAAGAGAATGAAGGAACAATCACCACAAAGGAAAAATACAAAACTAGAGGTTCCGGACCTCTGGGGTAGAAGTAGAGGGGGTCGGCGTCCCCGGAAGATCGTCAGCGGCGGCCACAGCAGTCGACGAGGTCCCGGCTGGAAGAGGATCGGCGGCGACGTCAGATGGTCCGGCTTCATCATCGAATGCCTCGTTCAGGAAGCTGAGATCCAATTCGGAAAACCTCCCAGCCACCTTCTCTTGGCAGAGCTCGAATCCCTTGATGAAGGCGTCCCGGCCGAACTGGACCTTCAGATCTTCCATCTCGGAGGAGCCTTTGAACTCCACTGCTCGAGCCCTTGCCTCCGAGACCAGGGATGGAATCCGCGCTTTCAGCTCGAAAACCTGCTCCTTCAATTCGAAAGCCTGCTCCTTCCACTCGAAAACCTGCGCCCTCAATGCAGAGACCTCGGCCTCAACCTTCCCTCTCTCCTCCTCCAAGATAGTCCTCAGATCGGACGAGGTTTGTCCCTCCTTTTCCAGCGCCTCCTGAAGGCTCAGGACCTCGGCGATCTTCTCCTCAAGACGGGCGGCCCCGGCTAGGCGACCTTCTTCTGCCCAAGCTGCCTCCCTCTTGGCGATCTTCGCCGCCTCGACGTTGGCGACGAGCTGATGCCCAATCTGCAAAAAAGGTCGGGGAGTCAATATGAGAGCTCAAGACTAAGTTGAAGAAGCAGGAGGGAGGAAAAAGGCGAGTTAGCCTACTTCGAGAAACGATCCCAGAGAGTCCCAGACCCGCAGCTCGGGATCAGCGAGGACGATCCTCTCGACGACCTCGAGCAGGATACACCCTTCGACCAGCCTCTTTATCAAGTCCCTGTTGTTGAAGGGATTCTCCCCCAGGTCTTCCTCGGAGCCGCCGACCCCCTCGACGGCAGCCCTGCGACTGCGACTCCCCGGGCTAGGGTCTTCTTTCTCTTCCTCCCTTTGGTCCCAGGCGCCCCCTCAGGACGAACCTCCGAAACGGGACCCTCGGCCGGGGGGCTCTGTGAAAGGGTTCGGGGGACTTCAGGTTCGGTGTCGGAGGGGACTTCGACGGCGACGGGCGTCGGAGCAGGCACGGCCGAGCTTGTCCCCTCTGTCCTGGCTTTCTTCACTGACCCCAAAGTTGAGGCGTCCTTTCTCTTGTGGGTCTTGAGACCCTGAGCTAACCCCCGAGCCACGCTTGCATCCATGTTTGCGATAAAAGAAGATCAACATGGCTTCGAGATGGAACAAGAAGAAGGGGAAGTACCTAAAAAAAAAAAAAAGAAAAAAAAAGAGAAAAGAAGAAAAAAGAAACAAAAAGAGGAGAGATACCGGCAGGGTTAAGGGGACTCAGGCCAACGTTGAACAAAAGTTGCTCCCTCAGAAGTTCGAGGAGGAGGGGAGCTTGATAGGCCTCGAGTTTTTTTGAGGCCTCGAGGTCGTCCCTTTCCAGGCTAGAGGCCCGGCGGGCAGAATCCCTCAGAGAACCCCAAGGGAGTAACCCTAGCTCTAAGGTTGGGCATCGGACGTAGAAGAACCTCTCCTTCCAGTTATGGACAGAAGAGGAGGCGCCTTTCAGCAACCCCTTTCTATCGAACTGGAAGGAGAAGTACCACCAATCCATTGCCGAGGGATGGCGCTTGAAGGTGTAGAAGTTCCTAAACAAAGGAAGAGTCGGTCGAACTTCGGCTAAACTACAAAAGGAAAGAAACCCTATAAAAAACCTAAAGGAATTCGGCATGACGGAAACTAGAGAAATATTCAGAAAACGAAAGAGAGCAACAACGAAGGACGGCAGCGGGAGCCGAAGTCCAGCACGGAAGGCCTCCTGGTACAGACAGAAGCGGCCGGAAGGAGGGGCGCTAGCCCGGCCAGATGGTCGGGGAAGCTCCAGCTCGTACTCCGGAGAAACTCCATACTGAATCCTTATCAGTGAGAGTTCATCCGGAGTCAAGGAACCGGGGATGGTGTCCGGTGCAAAGGCCGGACAAGGTTCGGTCCTAGCTACGGGTTTGTCTACGGTATCGGTACTATGGAGAACTGAGGCTGACGAACTCCTAGAACTGAGAGATATCAGAGGACATTTTGGATCAGACGGAAGCCACAAAAATCCCGAAAAATTGAGAAAAATAGCAGACAGGCCCCCGAGAAAGCTAAATAAACAGAATACGAAGAAGGATAGGAAAACAACAGAAAGTTCCGGAACTAACCTAGATCAACCCCAGGAGCACAGGAAAACGACGAGAACGATGGAGGTCGACTCGACGAACGCCTAAGGCCGGAAAGGATGCTAGAGGAAACTGGAGCTCTCAGAGAAGAAGAGGGGAACCAAGGGATTCTCTCAAGCAAAGTGAAACCTATGAAGGAGGAGAACTTGTTTAAATAGACCCCGGGATCCGGCGCACTTATGATTTCGGATCCCCGTTGGTCGGTCTGTATTCGCCGCGTGTCCCACCCACCTTGACAGGCTGTTGGAAATGGCAGGCGGCTAGCAAAATCATTATTACGCCGTACCTAGAGCCACGTCATGGCGGGAATTCCAAAAAGAAGAAATCTTTTCCGAAAAGACTCCGGTACCAGCATGTCGAACGTCAAATATCTGGCAACTGTCAAGCACAGAAATCGAGAGAGCAACTTCGGCTGTAAAAATTTCTCTGTACTTCATTCGAAACTCGAACTCGAAAGTAGGGGGACTGGTGTTGGATATAAAATATCCCCAGCCGAAGTTCATAAGAGGCCAACTCTTCCGAGATCCCTCCGACTTAGTGCAGCATCTTTTCCGGATTTCTCCGGCAGCCGAATTTCCGACCTGGTGCGACGCTTTTCTAAACTCCCCCAACTGTCTGAGCTATGATAATGCCCTTCCGGACTTCTCCAACGACGAACTTCTTCAGTCGTCCATCGGACTGCTTCAAATGCTCTCCGGACTTCACTATCTACCGACCTTCTACAATGATCGACCGTTCTCCGGACCTCTTTCAGATCTCTTCCAGCCATGATAGATTCTAATCCGAATTTTCCAGACTTCGTCCACGGCCGAACTTTCCCAAGGACAGATTTCTACAGCAACCCGACTCCACCCATATTTCTACAGCGGTCGACCGCCTTTCTGATTTCATCCGAGCTCCTACGGAAGCCGGACCTCTGCCCCGAATTTCTATTGCAGATAGACTTCATCCGAGCCCCTACTACAAACGGTCTACTCCGAACTCCCACCACAAATGGTCTACTTCGAGCTTCTATTACAAGCAACCTACTCCAAATTTCTACTACGAACAGTCTACTCCGAACTCCTACAGTGGGCTGTCTACCCCAAACGTCTACTGTAAATAAATTTCATTCGAGCCTCTACTATGAACAAAATTTTTGCGAACTTCCGTTACAAGTAGACCTCAGCTAAGCTACTCCATGGCGAGGGGATTCCAGATGAACTTCTACAACGGGACACTACTCCGATTTTCCACGATGACTGGTCCTCGCCCGAGCTCCTACAATAAACGGCCCCCTTTCGACCACTCGCGAGAACCGGATCCCGTCCGAACTCCTCCAGCGAATAGATTCCGGACGAGCTTCTACGACGGACGAGCTCCAGCAGCTGGATACCTGCGATGGCCGATCGCCCCCGATGTCTGCCGAGCCTCCCCAGCGCTATCTGAAGTCCATCGCCGACCGACCTCCTACCGAGCTCCCCGTAAAACAGGACTTCCCCAGCGGACGATCTTCGGATGAGCCTCCACATCAGATAAATTCCAGACGGACTCCCCTAGCGATCGGACTTCTCTGGACTCCGCCAACAGAAAATCTCCATCCGAGCTCCTGTGGCAGGCGACCTCCGCCTGAAACGTCGGCGACCTCGGGACATCCGAGCCTCTCCCAAAACGACGATGTGAAGAGCCCTTCTGCTCCATCAGACATCCCAGTCGAGCTTCAACCGACGAATCCGAACTTTCTGACAAGCCACGACAAGAGCCGCCACCCTACTCCACTCTCTGCAACGGATTCCACGCAGCTCCACCACTCTCTGGCAAGTCACGACAATGGACACCACTTCACTCTCCGCAGCGAGCTCCACGTGACCCTGAACGACCTCTAACGTCACTACTCTCCGTAACAAACTCCGCACGTCTCTGAACGGCCCACTACCAGGTGGTTACAAACGTCGCTATCAATCTGTTACGCTCTCCGCCTATAAAAAGGGGACCCCAGATACGTTATTCTCTAAGTTTTAATCTCTATCTCAAAACTCTGCTAAAATTTTCATTCGAGCACTCCATTCTTATTGAGGCAGAGAACTGACTTGAGCGTCGGAGGGTCTTGTCGGAGCACCCCTAACTCCGGTTTAGACTTTCTTTACAGGTCCCGACGGCGGCCGCGGTCATCCTAGTTCCAGCTTCTCCGACGCCGGCGGATTCTTGCACCAACAAGACCCAAAAAATTTTATCATGTCAAAGGTGATATGACCCGTAACAATAGGTTCCTTTTTATCAGCTAAAACCCAATCGAAGGGATTTTACCCAAAAATTGTGTGTTCGAGGTGGTTTCTTTCAAAACATATCAGAAAAGGTTCACAACAAGTACACATCTAATATTAGTTTCCAATTTTATAGTCCCAAAACCAGAACCTTTTTAACAAAACAGAGCATCATATTAATATCAAGCTTGTTTTTCAATCAGGATTCTACCTCTGGAGCAATAATTAGTAAATGTTCTTGGAAAGCAAAGATAAATGGAAAGAATACGGACAAATGATCTTAAAACGAGATTTTTTTAAAAAAAACAAAAGAAAAATGGAAAGAACATGGACGAATTGTTTTGAAATGAGAAAATAATTTCGCAGTCAATCGAAAACTAATAAAAACCCTAAACGATTTACAGACGATCGAAAACTAAACGGGAAAAAAAGGGGAAAGGAATAAGGGAATGAATCTCACTGGAACGAAGAGGAATCCGGGTCTCGGGAAGGTCTCTTGACCTCGAGAAAGGTATAGGCGCCGCGATCGCTCCTGGCAAATCGCTTCACGGGCCTGAGCACCGTCCCGATGAAGCTGCACGAATTCGAGCGCACGCTCAACGGCATCACGGTCGGCGGCGGGCGAAGCATCGACCGCCGATAGGCGGGGCTCTCGCCGGCGCCGTCGTGGGAGAAGAAGCTCAGGGTTTCGACGACCGGCATCTGGGAGGAAGCGGAGGAGAAGGAGCAAAGAGATCTCCGGAGCGAGGAGGAGAGGGAGGAGAGAAGACGAGCCGGCGATCCCATGGCGGAAGGAAAACTAGGGTTTCGACCTATATGACGCCCAATTGAATCGGATCGTGCAGCCGTTGGCGGCAACCCTTGCTGCACGAGGTTATTACCAGGGTGGTCCCTCTTTCTCATTGTTTATTACTTGATGGTGACGGCCACGTGCATGGCACGTGTGCGCATGGTGGCTGTGATCGTGCAAGGAATAGCGACGGTTTAGATCTCTAGTTGATAAATGTACTTTCAATTTTTGCTGATGCACCTCTTTTCTTTTTTTTTTTAAACTCTTGATCCTGTGCTAAATAATGAGGTGTGTTTCTACTATTTATAAATTTATGACGTACCTTACCGTCTAAATAGCAGTGTCTCGGAGGTTGCTCTAGCTTTGGATCAAGGATATGGAGGTTTAGAGTGGTCCACGTAACAGTAAGTAGAACCTAGCTTTTTTTAGGAAGCCTCTTTTTTTTTTTTTTTCTAATGTAGTGTTAGGGAGTGCTAGGGATTGCCGGGCCTCAATCCCTATATTAGATTTTACAGTATCTAATATTTTCTCATGATAAAAAGAGTTTAATTTCTTTGCAATCCAGATAGATACAATAAAGTACATTATACAGCTACATATTGTGATGGCTCTCATGAATTACATATGTGATGCATGAGAAAGGTAAAGAATCTAATATATATATATATATTATAAAGCAAGAACTGAGAGAAAACTTTTAAATATTTAATATTATCCATGTAAATTTTTTTTTATATCATGTGTCTTCCTATCTTACAATCCTTCAAGCATTAAATTTAAGCTTTAGATTAATAAAAAACTACATTGAATCTTATTTATATAAATTAAATTATGTTATTAATATATAATATTACATAGATTGTTGAGAATATGAAATGATACTAAGAATTTGAATGAATATTATTTTATTATTTATAAATAATTTTTTTTCAACATGATCAGATTTAGAATCCGCGCACAACGTATGGGCTCAAAACTAGATAATTTATATGATACCAGTAAATCTGATAAAAGAGCCCTTTTTCTGATATTAGACGAAACCTCTTTAATATAGCAATGCGATGATTGAAAATATATAGATTTTTTTTTCAAGAAAAGAATTATAGGAATTTGCTAGGAAGGTTGATTTTATACTATGCTTAATTGAGGTGTTTGATTGGATTTGAGAACCACAATTATGCTTTCTTAAGATGGGAAAAAAAAAATTAATAATATGCTGAAACTCACCTAGTCTATAGGCATCCTTCCTGCAATCTACGTCCCCTAATTATTATCAGAAAAAAAAAAAAAGAAAAAGATACATTCTCTAATCTAAGTACATATTGAAATATACACTCTTTTTCCTATGATTTTGCTAGCATCCGATTCAAATTGAATGGATCGAATTTATCTACCGGCAACCGGTTATACATGGTTTCAAAATGAAAAATGCATGGTTGGTGTGGTAATATTATTGAAGCCAAGGGGAGTTCTGAAGTCCCATTCATCTCAACCCCAATCTCTTCTATTCTTGGTATCTAGGAGGCCTGGATAACGTTAAGAAGTGATCAAAGAAAACCTTTTCTTGTGACCAATAAAGGCCTGCTATTGGCTCATAGCCAATATGTTGGAAGTGTGGTTCCTAGAAACTACAAGTATTATAGAAAGGATAATTTCAAAAATATAATAATGAGATAAATTGTAAAAAAATCAAAGGAAAAAGGATGATGTGCCTAGATTGAGATATGCAAAGATACTGTCCTAAAAATGAAATTTGACTCATGTGTTATAGCGAGATCTCCTCCCAGGTACAACGAACCAATCTAACACGATTCTTCTATCTCAAGGACGACCATGTGAGAGACTTAATCCAATCACCTCCTCTCTCAAACTCGGAATATTAACACAGGATCTAAGAAATTTGATGTACCACACTCAAAATCCAAGACTTGTGGCCTTTTTACAAGCCCAGTCCAAGTAATAGTTATAGGGCATATTATAGATTGAAATTAAACTTGATATGTAACACTCACATTACAAATTGAAATCAATTTTTACTTTTATATACAAATTGAAATCGGATGGAAAATTTGGAAAAACATGCCAACCATTGATGGTTTGTTCATGAAGTCATGGCCTTTCGCACATTTATTAGAGTATATATATACTCGAGAAATTTAAAGAAATTTTTTAAAAGTTTTGAATTTTCTCGAAAGAGATAACTAAGTTACCATTTAAAAGTTTAAAAATTTTTCAAAAGAAGAAATAAATATTTCCAGCGCAAACTTTATGCCATGGTTGCTAAAGTGCGAAATCTTCTATGGTGCACCACAAGGTGCGATGCATTATGCTCGCCATCCATCGCAAGATAGACAGCTAGCAAATAATACGTGCATGGGCATATATTTTGCATATGCGTGGCACATATTGTTTGTTGGCCATCCATTGTAGAATAGACAACTAGCATAATGCATCATAGAGGATCTAGCTCTTGATGGTGACGCGGTGCATGTAGAGGATCTAGCTCTTGATTGCCACCACTATCATTGGATTTCTCGATAGAAGATGCCAATGGAAGTTTGAAACTTGGCAACAATCTTCATTTGTAAATTACTATGAAACCGTTTGGTTCAAGAATCTTTTTTCACATAAATATTATTTTTAGAAAGTTACTTTCTGAGAATATAATTTTCGTACGTTATGTTGACGATGAGAAAGTGACTTATGTGTCATTGAATATGTCTTTTCATGAAAAAATTATATAAAATATCTATTATACCCTTAATAGATATAAGATCATACTTTTTTGAATCCAAGCTTTATATAAATATTAATAATATATATCTATTAGTATAAATATAAATTAATATTTTTAATATAATAAATTTATTAATACAGAGTTAATATAATACTATATTAATATAGTAATATAAATATTATATTATATTAGTATAAATATTATATTAATATTTATAAAGATAATACTAAAAAAAATTGAAAAAAAGATAATCAATTTTCATCCCATAGGAAGTCTCAAAATCTATCTTTCACTTGGATTTTTATTTCCAACGTAATATAAGAAGTGTATTCCCATCGAATGAGCTTTTTTTTATTTTTTATTTTTTTTAGTTCCAACCAAATAAGAGGATTTTTTTCTCCTCTAATTGAGATCCAAAACATATAGCTTTCAGTGGGAGTGAAAGTAATATGAATATTATCCGTCCGGATTCATTTTTATACACGAATCAATTCAAATATGGATGAAAATTTAAAGATCTAACTAATATCCCTATTCATATCCATATCCATCAAAGAAATATGGATATGGATATAGATAGATAATTATCCGCTCTGTATCCAAATATCCAAATCAACATATAATCATGTATAATTTTATATAGTACTTATTAATTTTTTTAAAAAAAATATAATTATATAAATATATTATTAGTTTGATTTATCATCTATTTATAGTGTTTTTGATTATGTACTCATAAAGTTTAATTATTTAAGTTATATCTATAATTATATCCATATTTTCAGTATTCGAATTGTATCCGTATTCATTTAAAATAAATATGAATATAAATTTTTATATCCTAATTATATCTATATTCGTATTTATATATGGGTATGGATATATTAATATTCAATTCATATCCAACTCAATTTTAGCCCCAGGGGCAACGACAAGAAAACCGTTTTTTGAGGGAAGGGTAGGATACAAAGACGATGCCCTTATAGCGGAGCTCTAGCGTTTGACCCCATTTCGGAAACAGAGATCGAGAGGACTCGGAGGAGGATGATGTTTTCCAAGGAACAAGAGGAGATGATGTCTTTGCTTCAGGAGAAGGGCTTCAGACGAGAAACTAGAAGTTGGTGGCGTCTTTGGAGGGAAAGAATGGAGTAGTTCGGTTGCAAGACTGCAATGATGCATATCTTAATCATTGCATACCTCCACATATCCACCGTAAAGTGCCCACGAGCAAAGCTACCAAGAGTCCATTGGGGGGAGAGAGAGAGAGAGAGAGTTGACGTGAAGAAGCTCTGTCTCAAACCATCACCATCGAAAGCCTCACGGGCGTTGGCTCCTACTCAGCACACACAGATGGTGGGACGGCCCCTGTCAGCACCATTAATGTCAAGTATCCAACAGTCTCAACTTGGCTTGGATCAGGTATGATCCTGCCCCTGCTCACGTCCTGGCTCTTCAACACACCGTCTCCCTTCCTCCCCATTATAATCCCAACTCCATCCTAACAATCACCAATGTCACCATTCATACTGCCATCACCAGCCGCATTAATTAAAACTCATTTGCTATGGCTACATGGAGATGAAAAAAGATGGCGACTTCAAGATGGTCAATCCGAGTGCTCGATAGGGAGGTGCATTGACCGAAAGGAAATAGGAGAAATGAAACAAACTTCTCGAATGGCTCACTCTGTTAGTTGGACATGTGGTGGGCCTACCGCGCAGGTTTCTTGAGTAGATCCATCATTTCTTTTTGGTCGCGTTTGGTGACCCAAATATAGAATCATCGTGAAAGATCATCGATGACCTGAATCTTAAGATGATATGATCCTCCATAAACGAAGATCAATATATTTGATATAATATGATCCAATGATTAAAGATCCCTAAGTATATCTACGAACAACTGGTTTGGTATTCTATTAGAATCCAAAGTCACTAACCATATAATACCAAAACTATCCATCATATATTTCAAAAAAATCTATTTATTAATAATATAAAATATATTATAATAAAATATTAATATATTTATTAATATATTAATTATTAACATATCTTATAAAAATATATTTACTAGTCCTACAAATTATAAATCCTATAAAAATATATTAATTGTTATTATAAAATTAATATTTTATTTATAATTATACTATATTATTTATTAATATAAATATTATTTTCATTTTAAAAATAAGATAAATAAAAGTAATATATTACATAATTTTGTTATATAAATATAAAGTACAATAAGATATTTTTACTCTAATTTAAAATTAATATTTAATCATAATATTACAATAACAAGATTAATAATATATTATAATATAATATATATCACAAATATAATATATAATATTAATATAATATAATATCAAATATATAAATATTGATATAGTATATTAATAGTATATAGATATATCAATTTCTTCTACTAGATTGAGAGATATTTTTATCATCAAATTTTAGCTCTAGATCACTACATGGGGTGATCTTGGATTACCAACCTTAAAAATATATATCTTATCACTGGATGGGGCAGTGATTTGAGAATAGAGATAATTTGAGATTACTATCACGTAGGATCATCATGGTATAACCAAATATGATTATCTCATCATCTCCACCTATATCATCCTTGACTTGTATTGATCACCCATACCAAATAGCTCCTTTCAGTTATATCAATGCGGATGCAATTAGATTTGAGAATAAAAAGAAGTAACCTAATTAGCTTTCTTTTTCTAGTAATGAAAAATGTTGGTTGCTATGTATTCAAGAGGATCAATATGACTAATATTTGATAGTTTATCATTTGTAAGAATATTGTTTTATATAATCTATATACTGTCTTCTTGCAAATGTAATTAAAATGTCTTACTACTTACTCCATTATTATATTTTAAGTTGGACAATAGATTACATGATGATATACATTAAAATTGGTGGCTAGACAATTTCCCTTCATGTAATCATGTATATGTCTAGATATTCCCCTTTCCCAAAACACTGAAGTATTACACATAGGTTGATTGAGTGGTCCTATTGTGCTCCTAATGGTACACATTCTATTTTCTGCTTTGTATCTAGAGGAAAATTGGCTAGAAGATGCCACACTTTGCAAGGAAACTGCTTTTGGGCGCACACCTCAAGATGCAAAGAATTATTGAATATTTAATGTTTTTTAGATAATTCCAAATATAAGCATTTTATTTCATAAGTAAGCTAGTTTTTCCTATTTGTTATAGATTTTCAATTAAATGCAAATGGTGGTGAAAGCCACGAGAATATTTTTCAATTCTTCAAACCTTTTTGCAATATTGTTCCTTAGGCCACTCTTATTTTTTTAGAAAAAAGATTTGGCCTATAAGTAAACTTATCAATTTAGACCATTAAGTCCTCTAAAGAGGCTTTAAGTTGCATCAGCATATAACAGATGTTCTTGCTTTGTATCTTCTAATTATATCTCATGTTTAAAGATAGTGGACTAGGATATATCAACCTATAATATTATAGAAAAAAAAATAAAATTATGCATAGCACCAGGATAACATGTCGAATTCATAAAACAAAATTGGGAATGCAGAGAACAAATACTAGAATAGTGCTTAGATATGACAGTGTTCAAGCATATTTTCTTATAGTTTTATAGATCACCATATTAGGTATAATTATTCTTGCTTGATAAATAGTAAAGCACCAAGGAAGTCTTTTGTTCATAAGTTCAAATTAAAATAATATATAAAGAAGTGGGTGGATAACACAGTTTAAATGACGCAATGAAATAACCAGAACAGACTAAATGAGGCAGCTAGCAACAAGAATATGGCATGTCAGATGGCATCATATGAACTCTGACATGATCTATTGCACGAAGAAGAGAAGGATGCAGGGCAATAATTCTGTAGATGAAGACAAAAGGAAAAAAAAAAGCACTAGAAATAAAAATGAAGCATGCATACCTAAATTTTTCATGAAACAATGCAAACCACAGTAATTCTTGAGAATTAAAAAACTAACATAATCAGTAATGACTTCAAAAAATCCAGATCTAGAGTTATATTATCTTTTGCATTGTTAGCTTGCTCAATCAAGCTAAATTATTTTTATGTTCTGTGCGCATCTAGAATCGACACCGACGATAAAGGAAGCTAGGGGTTAACAAAACTAGAGCCCACTGAGTTCAACAGAAGGCCTAGACCTGGATAGGAAGTTATAAAATCATTTCTTCGCCTAGCTTATAGGACATCAAGGTGCCCTATTTATGAGATTTATGTTGATAGGATTTGCTCTTCTTCGTTGCCACATTTTTTTTTTGCAGTATGAGCAAATGATTTAACTAATTCTTCTCAAAAAACAAATGGCTTAACTAATGCATCCGTGGCTTGGCAGTGTTAACCATCATTGTTTTACAAGAAGCTAAGTCTACAATCAAGAATTCTAAGCCTAACTCATGACCACAGGATATGCCTTTATGGTATAAATTGTTTGGATGACTAATATATTGATGCTAGTCACAAATGTATGTTCTCATTGACTTAGGTTTTACAAATAGATGTAAATTCTGCTTTACTGAACTCTGACATTGTTAATTAAGAGAAGACCCTTTACGGGCAATCATGGCATAAGTTTGATAAATGATTCACAATTAAAGGAAAGGTGATTTTATGTGATGATACTTATTCAAATCAACAATTTAAACATGTCTAGTACAGAGTAAAAGATATTAAGGAATGCAATAACATGCCTTTATATATTAGCGCTGGTAGCAAAACTAGAATACTCACAAGCACCTTCAATATATTATTTTTGGCATGATGAAACTCAGCATGATGTGGGATAACATCTGCCCATTATATAGAAATTGATGCACTCTTGAAATAACTCTTTCTTGGTTGACACTTGCATGCGTTAAAAAACGAAAGTAATGCAATGCACTACCTACATCAGGAAAAACAAAAAAATGCTATGTCCCAATAAAAACCAATTACCACTTTCTGAATTATTATTCTATAATATATATATATATATATATATATATATGTGTGTGTGTGTGTGTGTGTGTGTGTGTGTTACATTAGGAAAAAAAGAGTTATAACAAATAAGAGACACTAAACTGGTAGCATTTCAATTATTAAACTCAAAAAAACTTTTGAATAATTTAACAATCGACCAAACTAAGCTGATGGGACAAGGCTTCACAATTAAAAATAACCTTCTCTGATACCTATCCTTCTTTCTTGGCTTCAAAGCACCAATGTCCCAGACGAAACAAATATGAATAGAACCCAAGCTGGCATTAATTCCTTTTTGGCATGTTATATATCGATGCTTGGTCAGTATCCATCGAGCTTACTAACAAAAAAAAAAAAGAAAAAGGGGAAAAAACACCCATGAGCTAAAGCCTCCAAAGCCTTTGAATTAATGTGATCCAAGTCATCCCCCAACCTCCCCATTCTGGAACTGCCCCTCAATTTATGTTCACTACTGACCTTCCCTTCCACCATTTCCATCGGGATGGCCATTGCACGTGGGCCAAAACCTCGTTTTCCCTTCCAAAGATTAAAAAGTAAAGCCATCCACATGAGCTGCAACCCCCTCCTCACCCTAAACTAATGCTTCACGGCTCCGGATGCACCCAATCCAAGCAAATGGGAATTATAGGCTTATATTTTATACATGACATCATCCTACTTCGCATAGATTTCCATTACTCAGTCTGAAGAGTAGAATACAACTGAGTCTCGCAGTGAGAACATCATAGATTTCCACAATCAAAGTAGCAAAACTTATATTAAGAACCTTCCAAGCTGTCAGAGAGATGGGGAAAGGGCGAGCGAGGGCGGAAGGGGGAGTGGGGAGGGAGGGAGACCCTCTGCTAGCTGATACCTGACAATGTTTGGAAGCATATATTTCCGGTCCCGAGCTCATCTCCTTGTTTGTTTAAAGGGCGAGGACGGTGGCAGCAGTGAGTGTTGACTTTGTTGCACCGCTAGTGGGGGAGACCATGTGAAGGGAAGAGAAGGAACAAATTTCACGTATCAGAGAGCCCCATACAGCTTTCAATAACCTCTAATCAAAGTTAAGTACAAATCAGTTGCAAACTCCAAAGTCATGATTTCTATCTCTTGTAAACGTTCGTACACTTTCCTTATGGGAGATCTCAACTCTCTTTACTTACGGAAACGAAATAATAAACAACTATGCATTAACTAGTATTAAAAAGGAAGGTGCATCAAAAGCAAGGAAAGAAAAATGATGTGAGTTCCGCTTTGAAGGCCCAAAAGGAGAAAGAGAGAGAGAGAGAGATAGAGAAAGAGAAAAGGCGTTTATTATACCTAAGCTTTCTCTGTACACAAACTAATTCCGTAGGTCAGGAAGACCAGCCACAACACATATATATAAAAAAAAAAAAAGGGAAACAAAAGGTGATCACCAAGGACGCAGTTGCATTATGATATCCCTAAAACGAGTTAATGCACTTGACAAGGAAAAAGACTCCATGAATACCAAAAAATATAAGCCCAAAGGAAGCAAAAATGTTATGAAAAAGGCAATAAAAGTGATGATATGTTTTTCCCAATGAGCAAAAGAACCAAGGGAGTATTTATTTCTTTCTGCTGTGGCTGCTACCCGTGACTGCTGATGCTGCACCATTCCTTTCTCTATTTTTTTTCCCCTTGTAAACGATGCTGCACCATTCTTTACCATTTGCTGCTGCTGCTTTGCTGCCCCTATCTTTTTATTTTTATTTTTCCTCCACCTCTCTATTTATCTCTACCAACTTTGCCGGCCAGTTCTACCTGTCTTTGCTTCGCTTGTAGAAACGCCCTGTGACCAGATCCACCCGTTTAAAAATTTCCAGCGTCAGCTTATGAACTCAATAGTGTTACACCTAATAAAGCCAAGACTCAGTACCACAAGAGCTGAAAGAGTAGGGAATGATGGCCTTTCCGTCCTATTGCAGTCTTTGAATCCATAGATAGAAAATGAATACATCTAGATTCCCTACTTCAACACAACACTCTACTGCATCAAATATCGCCACTCATGCTTTGCCCAAATAGAATTTAGAACCCATTCTACTCCTGAACTTTGTCCCCTTTTTAAACTCGATAAAATAGTTGAATCAAGAATAGAAAATAAAGGAGATATTATAAAGTGATAGAGAGTTAGTTTATACCTTTGAGGAATGAGAGTTCTCTATCATTTTCTTCAAGAATTGCCTAAACTATATCTGAGATTATAACCACTCTTTCTTCAAGACGATGGACCCATCCCGCTGCTCCCCTCATCGCTCCCAGTTCTGTGGTGCTGGAAGTACCGCGCCTGTTCCTCCTGCTCCTGCTGCTGCTGCCATGGCTGCTGGGCATACTGCTGCGGTTGCTGGAATAGAAATGGAGTCTCGATTGGCTGTGGCGGCACCAGCGCCAGCCCCGATGGCTCCCCCGGATGCACTGCCACTGTCGCACCGCCGCCCATCAGATCAAAACCTCGGCCGTCAGTGTACCCCGCGCCGAATCTCGCCAGCTCTTGCTGCTGCTGCTCGTAGCTCCTCAGCATCTCTTGCTCTCGAACTGCCGCCGCTGCCGCCGCCATCTGCTGCGCCTCCATCAGCTGTTGCTCGTGCATCAAGATCTGTGCATGTTGCGTAGGTACACTTGGCCCAGCCCCAGCGGCCAAACCCAACTCCATTCCCATCCCCATCCCCATCCCCATCCCCATCCCCATCCCCATTCCCGGCATCCCGAACGGCTGCGCATTTGATGAGGAAGCCCCCTGGAACTGATACTGGGGATGGTGGTGGGACCCGCCGACGAGAGCGGCAGGGTGGTGGGGGCCGGGTTGGGGGAGGAATGGGCCGAGCGCGGCGGGGCCGATGTACGCCGAGAGCTCCTTTTTCGCGGCGTACAAGTCGTGCTGGACCTGCTTCAGCCGGTGCTGGAGTATGGAGATGTAGCCGACGCAACCGTAGACAGGGTCCTGGAGGCGCGCCTCGGCCTCGTAAGCGAGCGAGTTGACGGCGTCTTCTCGCTGCGACGGGGGGAGCTCGTTGAGGAGCTTGGCGACGTTGCTGGCCCCGAAGACCCGGTGCATGTTGGCGAACTTCTGGGGTTGGTCCGGCGGGAAGTAGGGCGCGAACACGCATCCCTGCGCGCACTTGCGCCGCTGGAGCTTGCACGCGGCGCACGGCGAGTTGGACGACGACATGGCCTCCCCCCTCCCTCCTCTACCTCCAAAGTTTCCTAAATAGGGAAAAATAAAGAACCAAAACTACTCCATCAACAAACCTTAGGAAAGAAAAATAAAGAAAGAAAAATAGGCTTCCAGAAGAATAATTGCACAAAAAGTAATAAGAAAGCCGGCGGGATCGCTGGGGAGATGGATATATGGCTAGGGTTAGGTTTAGGGTGTCCTTTTATCATGGCCAGCGCCGGCTTTTGCCAGAAGGCCGGGGGATCCGATTAGTTACCTGGAAAAAAGCCGGGGGTCTTCTCTTCGACACCAAGAAACCTCTCTCTCTCTCTCTCTCTCTCTCTCTCTCTCTCTCTCTCTCTTTTCTCCTCTTTGCCACGTCCTTCTCGGCTCCGACTGGAAGAGAAATGCGAACTTAGAATCTTAGATCAAAGACTATAGGATTAGATCCAGACTGTACAGCTACCAGTCTGAAAGAAAGAAAGAAAAGAGAAGCGAAAAAGGGCGAGCGGAAATCGTTCTTGAAGACCTCGTCGGAGGAGATCTCTCGAACGATTTCGCCCGGCGGCGTCCTCCGAGAAGACCGGCGACGATGAAAGAAAGAAAGAAAGATAAAGAAAGAAAGAAAGACCGAGCGAAGCGATCTGTTGATGGTTTTGATACACCAAGATTTTCCTAACAAAACAATTTATTTTCCGTTTTTTCATGGATTAAATTAGAAGAAATAAAGAAGAGAGAAGAAAGAAAAGAAAAAAGAAAAAGAAAAATAAAAAGAAAGGAAGAAGAGATAATAAGAAAAACAAAGATGGTGGAGGAAGCAAGCGATGATTAGACCTTGGCCGCTCCGAGATCGAGCCCGCTTTGATCGGATGGATTTCCGGGAGAGGCGTTGTTTCAGATCCCAACAGAAGCGGATAGAAGAAGATTTGAGCAACCAATAAAAAAAAGTATACCCAAAATCTTTTGAAATAAAACCGAGGATGGGAGAAGAGAAGAATGGAGATGGAATGCGGGGGTGAAGGGCGTGAGGGGTTTTATTTATTATTTTTTTCTCTTCTCCATGGCGTCGACGTCGTCTTATTATATATGCTCGGTATTTGGTAAAAATTAATTAAGGAGATTATGTATAATAATGATGATATTATAAACTACATAAGGAAAGGCGGGGTGGGAGAAACGGGATTCGTGATCCGATGCGCGACCGGGGGAAGAGCGCAATATGCTGGCCGTCCAGATGGGCCCTCGGGATGCTTGCCGTCCGATCGGGTGTGCCCCTTCTCTTAAACTGAGTTTTGGCAGCTTCTGGGTCCTTCCTCAGGGGACCATTAAGTTTAATGCTTGGGGATCACAACGTTTGAAAGAAGGCGGCTCTCGTGGAATGGATTATGTTCTTGGTGTTATTTGGTAATGCCTGCTTGATAATTTTTTTCTTTTTCTGCATTGAAGAGTGAAGAGAGAGAGAGAGAGAGAGAGAGAGAGTAATTTTCTATACAATTGTCAAGGTGAAGGAGAGTTCTACCAAATGATCCTCTTCACGATAAAGACTCCTTCTGCATGGAAGAGAGAATATTTGGACTTATCAACACATGCAAATTTCTACTGTATATATTATAATTTTGTATGACAAGAAAAAAAAATTGATGAATGCATCTAAGTTTCTATTGTTATTGATCTGTTTGTATGTAATATATATTTCTCGTTTGCTTATTGAATTTTTAATGAATTGTTCGGTCACTATTTTTTATTCAAGTGAAGCTTAATACTTAAATATCGCGTGGTTTGAAAGAACCGGCTCTAATGGAACTAGTTAAGTTTCTTGGTATATTTTGGTTCTTTCATGTCTATTTATGTTGGAGGAGGATGTATAATGGTTAAATTTTAGGACTTCCATGCTGTTGTGATTATGGAAATCTTGAAGTGCAGATGTTCTTTAATTGGTCCCTGTGCATCAACATGTCACTGTGCATGGAAAAGTAATTGGCGCACATGCATGTGTAGACTTTTAATCTATATGCTGTAATTTTGCATGGAGTGATCAAACCTATGGCTGCATGAAGTGCATTGGGGAGAGAAGAGAGAGAGAGAAAATATTTTTCTATACTTGCCAAGGTTAAAGAGGGTTCTACCAAATGGTCCTCTTTATGATAAGGGATAGTTCTGCATGAAAGGAAGAGTTAGAGTAATCAACGCATATAAATATGTATTGTCTATACTATAATTTTGCATGACAAGAAAAAAAATAATTGATGGATGCATCTAAGTTTCTATTATTATTGCTAGTATTATGTATGAGTAGTAGTGTTAGGCCTGTTTGTATGTACTATTTTTTGTTCGCTTATTAAATTTTTTATAAAATATTTGATCACTATTATTTATTCAAGTGAAGCTTAATGCTTAAGACATCATAAGCTTAAAAGCTGGCTGTAATGGAACTAGTTAAGTTTTTTGGTATATTTTGGTCCTTGCATGTTTATTCATGTTGGAGGAGCACGTACATTGGTTAAATTTTGGAGTTTCCATGTCGTTGTGATTATGGAAATTTTGAAGTGCAAATGTTCTCCAATTGATCCCTATTTATCAACATGTCATCGTGCATGGAAAAGTAACCAGCGGACGTGCATGCGTAGATTTTTAGTCTATATGCTGTAATTTTGCATAGAGTGGTCAAACCTATGGTTGCATCATGAAATGCATTGGGGGGGGGGGGAGGGGGGGGGGCGCGTGTGGGGGCAGAGAGAGAGAGAGAGAGAGTAATTTCTATACTGGCCAAGGTTAAGGAGAGTTCTACCAAATGGTCCTCTTTATGGGCGGGGCTATACTGGCCAAGGTTAAGGAGAGTTCTACCAAATGGTCCTCTTTATGATAAGAACTCATTCCGCATGAATGGAAGAGTTAGACGTATCTACACATGTAAATTTTTATTGTCTATATTATAATTTTGCATGACAAAAAAAAAAATTTGATGGATGCATCTAAGTTTCTATTGTTATTGCAGCTATCCCGTAAGAGGAATGGTGCTAGACCTGTTTGTATATAATATTTTTTATTCACTTATTGAGTTTCTTATGGATCGTTCAATCATTATTATTTATTCAAGTGAAGCTTAATACTTGGACATCATGAGGTTTAAAAGAACCGGCTCTAATGGAACTAGTTAAGTTTCTTGGTAATATTTTGGTTCTTGCATGTTTATTCATGTTGGAGCAAGCATACTGGCTAAATTTTAGGGATTCCAAGTTGTTGTGATTATGAAAATTTTGAAGTGCTGGTGTTCTCTAATTGATCCCAATGCATCACGCCATGGTGCATGGAAAAGTAATTGGCGCACATGCATGTGTTGATTTTTAGTCTATATATACTGTAATTTTGCATAGAGTGGTCAAACCTATGGCTGCATGAAGCCCTCTATCACCTACACGTGGCATGAGTGTACCCCACTGTCATTAGTGCATGCTCCTATGTATTGTCCGTGGCTTGAAATATGAGTGGAGGCTGTAACTCATGGCATATGTTGGTGACAGGAACATGGACATGAGAGAGAATATAGATTGTGATAGGAACACAGACATGAGAGAGAACATTGATCATGATGTGAACATAGACATCATGAGAGAGAGGATTTTGATAAGGATCATTTCAGGGCTCTTGTGTCATCATAATTCTGGATCATTTTTGGTCATTGTCATTGCATAGTTATACCAATTTATCCCTGGACATTGACATACTGTCCTGCATAAGAGGAGATCATTTTAAGAACTTGACACGAAGACAAGAATGCAAAAGGAATGAGGACGCAAATATTTGAATCTACAAGGGAAGACCCAAGATTATATATTCTGCAACAGGCAGAGTGTGATTAATACAACAAAATCAGTTTGGCCCTTCAGCTGATAAAGTGGTTACATTAGCATAGATCCGAGTTCCTAAATCAGTTTGTTTCACATCATAAATCCCAACCTGCCATTTTAGTTGATTTACTCTTACACATGAATTTACCTCCAACAAAATGATCTTGAGAGATATAAAAGACTATATTCGGAAGTAAGGCTCTTAGACTTTTTCTTATATATAAGTCTAGAAGGACTGATGATTACTTAGATTCTAAATAGTGACAGATCGCGGTAAGAATTTCAAATTGTATTTATCAAGTTGTTACAGGATTTGATATGTATATTAGAACTAATATATTTCTAAACTGTGCAGACGAATTACACAGAATACGTTGTTACACGGTATGGCGATAATCCATCCACTCAGCCCCTCCTTGATCTTGAGGGATGACTCAAAGTCATCGAAGGGGTAAGCAGGAATCAGGTCATAGGATTCGGCCACAGCTTCGATCCTCCAGCGGCTCGATACTTTTCGGTATACTCACAGACCTCGACATCCCAGACTTGGAGCAATGCGCACGTGGAGGAGGTCATGCAGAGGCTCTGAGCTAGTGACCTTAAAGTTTCCAAGATGCTGTCCACGATACAGTCATAGAGATTCTTTGGGACCCATAGCTGTACAATCAGCTGGGCTCGTTGTCTCAACCATCACTTTAGGTAATTCTATTAATAAACTCTTTTAGTTGTTTTAAGTTTTCATATTTAGAAGCTTCACATATTTAGACTTGAGTTGGAGAAGAAGATCGAGAAGCTAAAAATTCAATCTAACCATCCAATTGATGGATCGGGGTGTCTATAACTCTGTATCATCTAATGAAACGTGTAGGAACAATCTATTCAAAAATCGAAGGAGTATATCGAAAGATACACCTTCATATCGAAAGATACGTCTCCATATCGAAATTTATTAATAATATTTTATTTTTTTTCATTTCAAGATGCTAGATCATCCAACTCTCATCTACCAGTTGCTGGAGAGGAGAAAGAAGATGAAGAGGACGACGATGAGGAGAATCAGATCTGATTTTCTTTTATTTTGATGTATTGTATTTTTTTGATATTGCTTGTAAAATTATATAATTTATATTTTTAATATAATATAATTAATTTTTTATTTGTGATTATCATATTATCTTTAAATTTTAATTATAACAAGTGTTAGAAGTTATAATTGATTGTGATTAATTAAAATAAATTTAAAAATTATGATTATGATTTTTTTAAAAAAATAAAATTAACTATTACTGACGGCATTAGCGGACGCCATTAATAGTTATTAGCGACAGCATTAGCAACAAAATTACCGTCGCTAGATTTTTTAAAATTTTTTTTAAAATTTAATTTAAAAATAAAAAAAATAAGTAGCGATGAAATTTAGCCGTCACAAATACCGCCATTAATAGCTGCTATTAGTGACGGCTAAAAAATCCATCGTTGATAGTGATAATTAGCGACTAGAGTTATTCCGACCATCAATTAGTGACAGAGCATCGTCGCTAATAATCAGATTTTTTATAATATATATATATATATATAATAAAATATTTATATAATTCTCGTATGGCGATAATCAAGAGAGTCGGAAAGTAAAATGCCACAAAAAGGTGTTAAAGCCATCCCCACCTCAATCTATAAAATATTTGTTGAATGCTTCGCAACAAATCCTGCACTACCATTCCTAGCGCTTATCATAGAAACAACCATGAAACCCCTCAATAAATAGAAGGAGACGGGGGACCTTTAGCCCACCAATCTTAACTCAGGAGCCTTGGCAGCCACACCAATCTCCACTCAGTTCAGCCCCAGCAACCTCAATCCGACCTTGGGAATCTACAGTACCAACATTGTTGCTAAGGGATCACACGTACCATTCTTTTTCTATGACATCCAACGTTTTCTATTATAAGTAGTTCAAATTGAAGGTTCTAATGTTAGAAATTTACGATGTGCTATCTATGGTTCACTAAATAAATTTTAACCAATTAAATAATAAATTAGTTATAAAGAAGAATTGAGAGCAATATGAAATTGTTGATTGACACGGAGAGAATATCGAGAACACATACATATATATGATGATGGCGATGATGATGATAGAAGGGAGGTCCACCCAATATGAAGAGATCATAGAATACTTTGTGATAGCAATTTTAGAAAGATGTTTGTCAACCCACATGTTAATTTGAATGGGCAATGATTAATGATGATGATGGTAAGGAGGTCCACCCAGTGTGAAGAGATTATCGGATATTTTGTGATAGCAATTTTTGAAAGATGTTTGCTAACCCAAATGTTAATTTGGATGTGCTATGATTAATGAGAATAAAATGCTTCATCTCTCTTTAAGCATTTTTAAGTGGAAAAAGAGCTTCTTGGTATTTCAATTCGATCAACTAATCTTAGTGTTTGGTAGCCCTTTCGGTATTTCTGAAATAGGAATATGAATTTTTCTAGAATAGCTATTCACCACGCCTATTCTAGATTTTTATTTGGTTGAAAATCTGCGGAGCCTATTGGGAATAAAATGTTATTTTCTAACCTAATATAAGCTGCAATTATTTTTCATTAAAAATTTAGAATAAACTATTCCATGGTCCAATATGGAATAGCTTATTTAAGGTAGATGGGAATAAGATGCAATTAATGCACAATCAATGTTTGTTGATCGAAATAACTAAATCTATGGGATCCATCGGGAATATATCTAGTGCTTGGAGATTCTTATTCCATCAAGAATAAGCTCTTATTCTATCAGAAATAAAGAATCAAATGCTATCAAATCGATTATATATCTTGAACTGGACAATGGATTCTATGTATACTCGCTACCACCACCTCGCGTATTTAATTAGAACGAAATAACAGTGTGTTCCGATTCCAGGCATACTCCTATCAAGAGATCACAAAAGAGGTCCCCTTCCTTTCCAACATCTGGATTCCAAGCCCCCGGAAGTTTGGATGGTACTACTACCAATTAGTACCAAGTAGCTGCGTGGGAGTCCTCCTCAAAACAGGCATGCAAAAGGGACCGAAAAGTGGAGCTGATCGAAGCAAAATAAAGGTGGAGCAGACCCAAGAATAGAGGTTTTCTTTTCTTTTCTATCTTTTCTAATTTTTTTTATTTGTTTAATGAAACAGGGAGATTCCCACCCAAAAGAGTTTATTAATATACTAAGAAGGTTCCCTCTACGGTAAATCACCTGAGGACGCAGTCACGCCATGCACCGTCCCACCACGTTGGGATAGGTCCCCATAATTCTCATAAATAAAGAGCACAAAATTTTTATATATAATATTTTCAGAATACTATATTTCCATCCTACATAGATCTTATACTGTATTCAAAAAATATAGATTTTATGTATGACTGGGTATTATTTATTTTAAAATGGACAGCCGTGCACATTCATACACATACATTAAAAAAATTAAAATATAAAAAATATATAAAATTCAAAAATATTTGAATAATTTGAATAACCATTCATTTTATAATGGATATCATCTGATCATGTGCAGTATTTTATAATATTTTTTAAATATTTAAAAAAAATTATTTTATTTAATAAATGATAATAAAAAATATTTTTATTTTTATTTAATAAAATTTTTTTTAAAATAAGCTATAGTGCACATAAACAAAAAGGAAATTAAAAGAGGGGTCATAGTGGATGTTTTTTTCGATGAAAATGGAGACTAGAGGTGGGAAGGCCCCTGGTCACCATTTTTATTGCAAAGAATTAACTGTGCAGTAAGAAAAAAAAAAAAAAAAAAGATAAGATAAAATTACACAGTAAGAAGACAGAAATAGAGAAGATTGGAAACCCAAGATTGTATCAAACAGTGGATGTGGCATGGGATAATAATCAAATAGTATATTTTTAATTAGTTAATAGTGGAGTCCATTACCTAAAACAATTACTGAAATATTTAAGATTTCACACTAGTATTGCACAAGATAGGCCTAACTTTGATTGTATTGATTTTTCATAATTTACATGCAATAAGACTTTTTTGGGTAAAGCAATATGACTTCGGTTCAGTACGTGGACACGTTATCATTGCTCTTCTCTCTAGTTGAAATAATTCGAGATCACCACATTTGAGTAAGACCTTTTGGCATTGTCACCTTTGGAAATTTGCCCAGACCCACACTATATATATATATGGCCTCTAGCTTGCATTGATTGAGAATGAGTGGCCAATGATCAAGTGCATCGGAGTAAAAGCGTAGTATCTTCGAGAACTATAATTATCTAGATCTAGATTGAAGAGTATATTTTAAGGGATGTGACAACCACAGTTTCAAGCATTGAGAATATCTTCAACCTTCATTCATGACTCCTTCCAACGTTGGGGTGGCAATATGAATACTATATAAGGATTAATCCATATATGACATACTATGATTTGAGTTTCAAAACAAGTCCATGACTGCAATGATGTGGAAAAAATACTCTGGATGCATATTTTAATTCATTTCCTTGAATTATTGTATGTTAAGTCTAGGCAAATTTCAGGCAAGCATTTTAGCAATTTATCTTAGGTAATTGGTTGGCATTATTCCAATGTTTGAGGCTTTGAGGTTAGCAATTTTAATTTATAGCTCTTTATTTTTCATTAGTTGTGTGGATAAGAACTAGTAATTAGCACTAGGTCAATGTAGGCCAAGCTTTGCAAGATATTTCCACCATTTCAATGAAAAAGATGTCTCCTCATTACACTCATTTTATGGTCTTTAAGCGGTGAGGGAAACAATATGAAAAATAAAAGGCTTGATTTTTCTAATTTCTTTAGGAGTATATCACGATGTGCATAAGTTTTTTTTTTTTTGCCATCATTAGGATTCAAAGCTACCATCGTCATCACTGCATTACCAAAAAAGAGAAAGACCACCATGAAGTAATTGTCAATCACTTATATAGGTGTAGTAATCTTTTATCATATATCAAATCCAAGACCAAAGATTACTTAATGATAAATATAGCTTCAACCTTGTTCGGCTATACCAACCCCACCCTCAAGGGTCTAACTCCACTTTTGAATCAGACCCTGCTCCTAACTCAAGTAGAAAGGGTGTCACCATCCAAGCTGTACTTAGTGAAAATTTTAACTTATATGAATTAAAATATTATGATGATTCTATTTGACAAATATTCTCCTCTACATTTCCATCTTAACCATAAAAAAAATAATAGATCTTGCTGGTGGTCAAATGATAAATCCAAGATTAAAAAAAAAAATATTAAAAAGTTACAAAGATATCCCTCCAAGTTTGAGGTATTTATACTAAACGTCAAAAGTTTTAAAAATATTAACTAGTCACCAAAACTTTGAGTTCATTATAATATGATCTAGTCGTCTCTTCCCATTATAAAACGTTGTTACAGGAGGATTACATAATAACTATTTTTTTTGTAAAATTTTAAAACTACCAATTTCACTAATTTAGCAAGGGGCTCTTGTTTTGGTGGAAATTGAAGGAAAGGGGAAGGAAAGTATATTTTGAGATCTATACCAATGGACTAATAATAAATATAGTGCTTTGAGATATGTACTGATGGATAGATGACAAAGAATGAAGTGATCTAAGATCTCTATAAATAAATGAATGATACAGGATGAAGTGCTTTTAGATCTATATAGGTAGATAAGTGACAAAAGATGGAGTGCTTTGAGACATGTGTAGGTAGATGTATTGCAGCAGATTGAGTGTGTTGAGATCTATGCGTGCGAATGGATGATAAAGAATGAAATGCTTTGAGATATATGTAGGTGGATGGATGATGGAGGATGGACCACTTTGAGATTTGTGTAAACAGATAGATGATAATAGATGGAGTACTTTGAAATGTGTACAAACAAATGAATGATCAATGATGGAGTGCTTTGAGATAGGTGTTGGATAGACGAATTATAAAGTACGAAATACTTTGAGATCGACGCAAGTGGATGGATAATAGAGGATGGATTGGTTTGAGATTTATGCAAATAGAAAAATGGTAGAGAATGGAGTGTTTTAAGATATGTGCATGCAAATAGATAAAGCATTTAAAGATTTATATAGGCGAAAAAGTGATAAAGTGCTTTCAAATCTGTGCATATGAATGGATCATAGATAGAGAACTTTGAGATCTATGCAAGAGAATGGATAATTGAGTTTATAGCACTTTAAGATCTGTGTTAGTAAATGAATGACAAAGGATGAAGTATCTTAAGATTTATACAAATAGATGAATGATAGATAATGGAGTATTTTAAGTTTTTTTGATGGATAGATAATAAAAGATGAAGTGCTTTAAGATCTATGCTGGCAGATCGATTATATAAAATTGAGTACTTTGAGATCTATGTAGCTAGATGAATGAAAATGAACAGTTTCTCTGAGTCAAAGGTATTGTTTTTTTTTTTCTTACTTCATTAATGATGTCAGGATCTAGGTAGTTGGCTAAGCCATATTGTAATAAATTAGAAGTTTTGGTGGCTAATTAATATTTTTAAAATTTTTAGGGTTGAAATGTAAATAGCTCAAACTCGACGGCATGCCTTCGTAATTTTATCCCCAAAGCATTCTTCTTTGGCATGCAAGAAATCTGATGATCTATGACATTTTTTATCTTATTGGAAAACGATATATATATTTATTATAATAATATAAAGTTTGCCGTATGATGCATTGTTGATTTAATTAAGAACGGTGGAACTGTTGAAGTCAATGTGTGAGGCAAATTAGTCAAGATGGAAGTTAGCAGCTTCTAACCTTGAAAAGCCTTTGGTGGTACAGAGGAACACGAGCTTTTATTCTACGGTAATTTCTTAAAAGATAAAAGAATTAGAGAAGGTAAAAGAAGGGACAGGATGCTTTTATATATCTTTATGGCGCAAATTTGGTACATTTAGGACGTATCAAGCACATAATTGTACACGTACAAATTGGACTAGTGATGCTTAGCCGTAGAAAGGTAGAAAACGCATTCATATTTTTTTAAAGAAGTATGTGGTATGAAATTCATTTAAAGAAAGTAAGGAAATACCTAGATTTTGCCTTGGAAACTTCATCACAGGCTTTTCCAATAGATTAGGCAATCAATTACCTTATGTTATCACCTGAATTTAGAGTTTATCAAGTTTACAGTAAAGTTAATGAGCTAAATTATAAAGACTATGAGTCCAATGACCTTATACGCGAAATTTAGGATGCGTTTGGTTAGTCATTAAAAAAATATATATTTTTTTTAATTTTTAAAAAATAAAAATCAAAAAATAATATTTGGTAACACCATAAAAAATAAAAATTAAAATAATTAAAATAATTACTTTATATGCAAAACAAAAATTTTTTACTTTTCAAAATTTATTTTTCTGCTTTTTTTTGCTTCTGCACATCTAAAACGTCAAATCAAAAAATAAAGAGTCCGAATCCTTCTCCCTCATCGAACTCTTCACCTCTTCACCCTCTTTTTCCTCTCTTTCTGAATCCTTCTTTCTCATCGAGCTCTTCATCTACCGTCTCCAAATATTACTTTTTGCTTTACGGTAACATAGTTACCAAACATACTTTTTATTTTTTTTATTTTTACTCAATAATAAAAATTAAAAAAAATTTAAAAAATCAAAAATCAAAAATCAAAAAGTGTAACCAAATGCACCCTTAATGTTTTAGCCAATGTCATTACAACAAGCTTTGGCTAAACATTTTAATCATGCTTAAAATAATTCCAATATAGCTAGGATGAGTAAAGTGTACAACCTCCTACCAACCAACGAGTCTTCAAACCATGTAGGACGTGCATTGATCAGTGGATTCTATGCTAATGACAGAGAAACATCATCATCCAAGTGCAAGCATGATATGTTGGCATGAAAAAACAAAAGTATACACACATGTTTGATGCTACCTTGCATCTAAATATTTGGACATCTATCATTCTTCGTCTCCAAAAATTATTATCATCATATATTTAATTTGAATGACATGAATAATATGCAATATTTCGAATGTTAAATTTGAAGTACATATTTTTTATCCCATTTTTCTTCTTTAGTCCAAAGTTGCATTGGAATGTTTCTCCTAATTATCCCTAATATCAAACAATGTGAACCTGATTTCATGTGGCATCCATGTCGTCAAGGTTTTAATTCAATATCATCTCACAACTCTCCTCAACCCTCCCCTTCATAGTAATTTCTATCTTTGGTAAATAAACTTTACTTAATTTAACTATTACTCATAGGAAGAGCAACAAAGAAAATGGACCTCCGAAATGTTTAAAAATATTATTAATTTATATGAAAACAAATGGATGATAACTTTAAAGAGAGAGAATTATCACAGACATACATACTTCCTTTGACATAAATTTCATGTGTCTAATACTAGTTAGTGTAATTAACAGACCATCTCATTTTTTATACGCTAGCTCATGATTTGTTTTAATTTTTCTCTTTTTCATATGATTTATGAGTTGTGGATGGTAATAAATCTCTTGCAAATTTCATAGTCAAATTTTGCGTGGAAAATGCTAAACAAGGACCCATGGTGATCATGAAGAGAAAGTTTCTTAGTCACGTATGGCCACCAACTTGATGGGGCCTACATGGTTGGTGACCATAAATGCTATGGAGAACTAGCTCTCAATTTGCAAGAAAAACCCTGCATGATGTAATATACCAACGGTCTTGAATAATCGTTACTAGCATCCAAAAGCCTTAGGCCCCTATATAGGTGCCCTTCCTTGCTTCTTTGGATGTTTGTCTCACAATAATTTTTTTTTTTTTTGAAAAAAAAAATCATGTTCTTGTCATTTTAATTTCCATAAAAGCTTACTAGCAAATCCCAAAAAAAATATCTATTTTTTTATTATTATTATTTTACTTATTGAAGTGGAAGAGTTACACGGAAAGCTGTTCTCTGCTTTTTTTTTTTTCTTTTTTTTTTGGGGGGGGGAGGTGGGGAGTGTGGGTAGGACGGAAAGCTGTTCTTTGCAAGTCCTAACCTATAATATACTTTATTTTTTTAAAAATAAAAAAAATCAAAAATTAGTTGTGATTCTTATCTCATTTCCTCCAATTTTGCATGGATTTTATGGACTTGTGGGATACATGCCGAGTCAACAAGTGTCATGTAGAGGTTAGGCTATTTCTTTTTCGAGGATAGGTCTCAGCTCAATATTAAGGTTATTCCATTAAAATTTGGATACCATGGATTTGAAATATGTAAATAGCTTCTTCGTATATAAAGTTAGATAATTAGGCTACATATATTTTACCCTTCATAGATCCAACAACACTGAGAACCTCATGCACTAGGATGCATATATAAGAGATAAGGTTGAACATATCTGACCCTCTTCAGCTTTGCACTGGGGGAGCTTCTTATGCCGGGGTGCCCTTTTGTTTAGGAAAGTTAGCCTTGATGCAGTGATGAGATTGCTACACTATGATCTGGGCTTCACATGGATTCAAAGCATGGAATAGCTTTTCCACATGTGGAAATAAAATTGCATGATTTGACTTGTACCAAATCCTATAATTACATGAAACTTGTGCACTGGACCATCCTTTTTCCTTTTACATCAATTCTCTTGGACCACATGTAACAAGTAGGAGCCCTTAGCAGTGCAAGGCCCCTTTGATGGCTCCACAGGTTTTAGTTTCAGTCTGCTCACCCATACAAGGTTGGCAACTTGGCAAAATCCACATCATCGTTCGATCACCGACTTTACTTGATCTCCGCCCTAGCCCTCTGCGAGTCCCGTTGAAGCTTTGAAGATCCTCTAGCGTGTGGAGCATCTCGATCTAATAAACGACGATGTTCACAGCCTTTTCCCACTTGCAGATGGCTGATTCTGTCAGGATCGTCTGATGCTCACTACTCTGGCCTTCTGATGGCCACTCCTCCGGCGGGCAGTGGCCTGACACCCGACAAGCCTCCCATAATAAAAAGGGGCCCGGATCGACACATAGGGGGTTCTTTTTTTCTCTCTCTATTAGACTCTTGCTGCCAACATCCCACTATTCCCCCCCTCTGACTTCGATACTGACTTAATCGTTGGAGGGTCCCCCTTGGAGAACCCCCTACCGGTTCCTCCGACGTGCGGACTTTCTCTTATAGGTATTCGGGGATTGGATTCGGTGCCCCCCGCTCCAGCTTGGCGGCCACCTTATCGTGGCGTCTGCAACACGTCATCTCTTGGGTAAAAGAGGAGCAGCAACAGATTGATGCTAGAGGAAGGGGTCACCCCATTTTCTACAAGGAAGCAGTGAGAGTCCGGTGAGGGAACCACCTCACCACGTCGCACCAACAATCCTTACCATGTAGCAACTCCAAACGAACAGAAGGTTGGGGGGCAAGCTCCCCGACAGCTTACTCTCATCCGTTCGAACCTAATCACTACTCTGATGGAACGAGTCTGATCACAATTGCTGCACAGCAGCTACAGCTCCACGACATAAAGAGAACAGAAGTTCCACTAGCGACTCCATTCTGACAAGGTTGCCGAACCTAAGTAGTGCAAGTTGAGTGAGCGTAGAGGCTCATAGACGAAGTCCAGACTCCACACTGGTAACTGCTATCGGCAAGACCCATCGCTAGAGTCTCCCAGGGAGGACTCTACCCTAATGAACTCCACACACCAACACTACTCCGGACATGAAAGCAGACTTAAGAGGAAGGTCCAGGAACTGGAAAGGCAAATCGGCGGGTTCTAGGGAGCTACCCGCTAGCAGAAATATAGCCTCGACACCAGAACCAAGCCGCCACTCTGTCAAGAAATCTTAGGCAAGCCAAACCTCAAATTGGTTCAAAATGCCACCGGCCAAATTGCACGGCACACCAATTAATCTCTTGGATAACTGAGAGGACCATGGTGAGCGAAACGATGTGCCGGATGAAGAGAAGCAGGACTACCAGACGAGCAGAGATGCACGTGAGAGTACATGCATGCACATTTTCTGTCAAATTGAAATCCTCCCAACTGCAAAAGGCATCCGAGTCTCGAAGTCCGTGTCGATGCCCCAGCGACCATGCCAGATTGAAGATGACATCGATCCGATGCCCTACCTTGCCCCAGGACAAGTGGAGCGAGGGAATCATCGATCGTGAGAATCATCTCAAACATCGGTCCGATGCCCTTCCTTACCCCAGTCCAAGCGGAGCAAAGACATCGTCGACTGTGAGGATCATCTCAGACATCGATCCAGTACCCTTCTTTGCCATAGGACAAGCAAAGTGAGGGCATCATCAATCGTGAGGATCATCTCAGATATCGATCTGATGCCCCTCCTTGTCCCAGAGCAAACGAAGCGAGAGCATCATCGATCATGAGGATCATTTCTGCCATCGGTCCGATGCCCTTCTTGTCTCATGGTAAGCGAAGCGAGAGCATCGTTGATCATGAGAATCACCTCCAACATCGATCTGATGCCCTTCCTTACCCTAATGCAAGTGAAGTGAAAGTATCGTCAACTGCAGGGATCACCACTGACCTCATCCGATGCCCCAGCTTATCAGTGGATGAATCGGAAAAGTGCATCATCGAAATGAAATGATGTTATCCTAGGCCTACGTATGAGTAAATCGCCCATGAATGGACGGACTGGAATGCCCTAGGTATTGGACGAAGCATAACATCAGTGATGGTGCAGAGGTCGAAAAGGGGGTGTGCAACGGAATGAAGGAAATAAATGGAGAGATTTTATTCCTTGTAAGCCAAGCTTTTGTTACAAATATGGTGGCTAAAAAAAATCAAATCACAAAGAGGAGCAACACCAATGACTTGGCCGACAAGCCACACCTATTGGTCTGAGTCACGCCAAAAAGATCACTCAGGGTCCCGTATGAGGATCCTCTCATTGATGAAAGTCATTGTCTCCTCGAAAGATATATCGATAGTCAAGTGGCTATCCTTCTCGAGAGCGCGTACTCCGCAAATATCCCATCGTAAGCTGTCATTAAAGCCATCTCATGAGGAGGAAGGAGGTGCCTCCTAGAAAGGTTGAAGACCCCTCCTTCGGGCACTGCATAGAAGAAATCCCCTAAGGCCGTAAGCCCAAGTTCTCCAACGATGAGACGGTAATTTTCAATATCTCCCATGCCAAGCCAAGGTCCGTGTAGCGATGCGCTTCCCCAGAATGGCCGGCCACAATCCGACCAAAGGAATGAGCGACCCTGACCAGAAAGACAGACTTTCCACCTGTGGAAGAGATGTCTGCTACTCGCCAACAGCAAAAGGAGTCGCTCCACCGTGCCATGAAGGGCTGCAGATAGATTTTACCCCAAGACGGTGGTAGGTCCCCTCTATAAAGAGAGCCAGAATCAAAAGCTGCTCAACAACCCCTATTGGCCAACGACAAGTGTCAGCCAGATTGCCTCCATCATCGATCGAGAATCTAGATCCTACACTTCTACAGAGTCAGCCTTCATTTCCAAGGCATGCGGCAAAAAAAGTGCGGCATCCTCGGGAATCCATGAAGTAGCTTTCTGGAATAGACTTCTTGAAACTCTCAGAGTACATCGAAAAGACCAGACAGAGCGAGTTATCGATCGTAACACGATTGACACCCTAGACATCCATGAAGTCTAGGTGAGACCATAACCATCACGCACATCGACGATCTACTATAGTGATCGAAGATCGATGACGGCCCCTTCTCCATGTGATGGAGAGAAGGCAAGCCATCAACCGACTGCGTGGTGCGTCTTAACACTGCCACGTCCAACGACTTGAGGCCTCATGCCTTGACGAATCCGTTGCCCTGATTATAGGATGATGAAAACTTGACTATGAGCATCCAATTTCCTCCCTCAATGAAAACTTTCTGAAGATCAAGCCAATCTCTAAATCCGAGCTCGAAGGCAAGCTCGGGCTGAGGGAGGTGAAACAAAATTGCCAGGAAGAGGAAGGGAGGAAGAACGGTGATAAAGAGAGCCCCACGGCCATGATCACGGAGCTCCCAATGAAGGAGGAGAAGATCACCCCCAAATATAGGAAGAAGAATCCTCCACACCATCTCTGTGATAGACCGTATAAATAAATTGGTCAGAGCCTAATAGCAATCTCAAGTCATCGAAGCTGGGAACCGAGGTCGGGCAACATTGCATAGATTGCGAGCATCAGACATCCATAATGCTCGTCCAAAGCTAATAGCTCCTGACTAGAAAATATTGCTCCCGAACTGACTTAAATGTCTGAGCACAATACATGAGTTATGATTAGGAAACATCATATCACCTAGAGGGGACAGCTGGACCCGAAGCCTACGTGCTGATAACTTCAAATGATGATTGATTGTACTGGATTTGATTCTCCATCACTAAGACAAGATCGAAGACCACAAGAAGCCTCATGCGACCTCCCAAAGATCAGAAGTGGCTTCAAGCAAATTCGGATGACATCCCAAATCAAGATTTTGTGATGATATCAGACGATCGCGAAGGATACAAGCAACAGAATGAGCATCTGATTAAAAAAAGAGGTCTCATTACAAGATGACTTCGAATAGACGAAGTCCCTTATAATAAAAAAAAGGATGAATGAGCCCTACCACTATCGGAGCCCTTATCAAGTTGGCACCATGAAAATTGTAAGACTCAATAATGTTGGCCTCACATCTCGTCACAGCGTGCTTGCCTTCACGACATACTTCTCCGGAGGAATGGAAGGCAACATGGCCACTGGAGAGGGCCAGGCAGCTCTAAAAGCAGACTAGGAACCTCCTGTGGAGTGGCATCCTAGGCCAACCCCGATGGCAGCCGTCACGGACTGGTGGGTGCAGCGGCGAGAAAAAAATCGTGGATCACTCTAGAGTCCTCTTTTAGAGAGGCCAGAGCCCTCCTAGGGAATGACACCAAGAGTGTCTCCGACGGCCACCATCATAATTCTGTAAAAATTTCAAACACCTCCCAAGCCAAAGCAAGGCATCGCCCAATGCGATTCCCTCCAACGTGCTACCTTGAGGTGTACTCCTCAATAAATGTAGGGACTCAAGAGAACTACACTCAATGTGAACAAATAATGATGGCACTCCAACATCAGAAAGGCGACATCCCGAAAGCAAAGTCAGATGGTTTCAGCTATAAGCAACAGGAGGCTCTATTTATATAAGAACTACCTTCTGACACACCTAACAACCCCATTAACATGGAACACGTATCATTGGGGGAGAGGACTCGATAGCTATGCCATCAGAGATCGGGATATCGCTCGTCCCTTTCAATGCATCGCCATCTATAGACATGCATCCAACACCAAGTGCCCAAAGAGTACAGCTCACCAACACTCAGCCTTTGGGAGAACACCCAGTCTTAGCACCAATTCCCCCCCCCCCAAAGAGAGCAGACAAAAAGTGCTCAGTGCTATTTCGAACAGTGTGAATAGAGTTTGGGTTCCAATACCGAACATCAACAAATGGATTGGTCAATTGAACCCTTGGAGGCAGTCCAACCTAGATGTCAAGAATCGTGGATGCAGGTCGGCATGGTGCAAAAGATGGGAGATCATCTGGAGTCGAAACAGGACTCCCCATCGAGGGAGGCTCCCAACGACAGCCTAAAGATAAGTTATTATTTTCTAGAGGAACCGAGCTAATCTACAAAAACATCCGACGATAAAAATCAGACGCATCCTAAAGGCAGCAATCTGACGATTCCAAGATTGCGATGCACTTGAAGCTTTAGGAAAAATCACAATCACAAGGGAGAACATTGTTAGAAAAATACTTCAAAATTCGATCCATAATAAGTTCATAATAAGATCCAAATGACGAACGGAGTCTAACGAGCTCGAGGACAGCTCAAATGGAGTCTAGACGGTGAAGATACGCATAAAAGAAACTAGCATAAAGACTGGTATAGCCCATGGGCCATCGGAGGGACCCATGAGCCGGTGGAGGCTACAACGGAGCGAACCAGGCCCAGCGACAGAGCGAGCGCAAGTGGCATCATGTAGGCCGGCATGCGGGCGCGCGTGGGTCGGCCAAGCGGACAAGCAGGCACGCGGCCTACAATGCATGATAGCATTGGTGTACCTTGGTCCGTCATGGATCGACAGTCCATGTGAGGAGCCATGGACCGCGAGAGCATTTCCTAGGTGCTTCTCATGGTCCACTATGGATCGAACTCATTTCGGAGGCATTTTCTGCTAGTGGTTGCACAATCCAATGGCTCCTAAGGCATTGCAGGTTTGATCTGATGGCTGGATGCTGGATCAACATGATCAGGAGGTGTGCAACACGTGATGAGGCATGATCGAATGGCCTAGGGATGACCCGATCGAGATCTGATGGTTCAAAGGCGTGTTCGGATGATAATCGAAGTGCATCTCTGATTAGGACTCGAATTTAGTTCTTTAAAAGGCATATGGACAGATCGAGAGGTATCTGGCATGGTGTGCTCGGTCGAGAACCTAGAGCAGTAGCAGTAGCAAGTTCAACAATAGCAGTAGTGGTAGACCCTGAAGCTAGGCACCGATAGAGAGTAAAAGTAAGGGCTTCAGGCAGACTGTCAGGCAGAGGACAGTGATCGTTTCAGGAGTTCAAGAGATCTCCTAGAGAGACAACTTTTGTGGAGAAGAGCTTCTTGTTGAGAGAGAGGGGTTGGTGTACGAGGGTTGAGGGTGTGATCTCCTCTTATAATTTTTTTTCATAGTGAAGCTTGCATACCCCATGGAGGCGAGCCTTTTGGCTAATCTGTGTATTTGATTATGGTTCTTGTTGTTTATTTTTTCTTTCTTTCTACTACAATGCATGATACCAGATCCTGCATAACAAATGGTATCAGAGCAAGGTGATATCACAACAAACATATCTATGAAAGAGGTACATACGAATAGTTCCCCTTTCATCCCATTTAATAATTACAAAAGTGGTAACAGAGAGGCACTGTACAAAACAAAAGAAGAGAAAAATAAGAAGAAAAAGTAGAAACAAAAGAAATGAGGAGGGCCTAATCCTTATCTGAGGAAAATGCCTCGACCTTCTCATTGCTGATCTTGAGATGGAGGTGGCATAGATCCAGCTTCAACACCATCTGCTTTAGTCAGACCTTATAGTTCTCGAATTCTTGGATGAAACCAGTGACAGAGGCATCCCAGCACTCCCCTCAAAGGCCTCAGAGGCCTTATACTCCATGACGCAGTGGAGTCTGACCTCTTCGAAGGCCTCGTCGGAGGTTCTCTAACAGGCCATCCCCACAGAGGTGGAGGACCCCTCATTGGGGATCCTTAGAGGAATCGGTGGTGGCTTGGGCAATACGGCCTTCTGCTTCTTCGATGGAGGCCTCTCCTTCGCCACCATCCTTTTCACAACATCTTTCATAAATCATGGTGACGGCTCCATTACAACGAGTTATCAAAAGGAAGACTTGAACTCTCCGACAGATGCATCCACCACAAACAACAGCATCTATTTATACAAGTTTCAGGTGGCACGCTTCCAACCATCCAGCAATCAGGTCACACCGTGTGTCCAACTTCGAGATGCTGATTGCTGCTGTCATTAACTGTGCACTCCCATTACCAAGGAGCATTTAGCAAAATGCTTCGAGATTCCCTGTGATTCATCATATGGCAATCCAAGATTGGCCTGGGATAAATCTCTCCTGAAAAATCTCGTTTGCCATTATAGTGGATGAGATCTTGAGGCATCTCGCGGGCGGATGCTAGGGTTCCTAGTGAGCAAGCTCCCTCAGTCAGCCTTGACTAAGGTGAAGCCGACCATCAAAATTTTTCGAACTTATCCCAAAGATACCTCGGGCTCGTCCATCGAAAGTCATCGGATCGGACGGACCCCAATCAAAGCAACAATGACCTGCAAAAGAAGGCCCTCAGAAGCCAATGAATCAAGGCCCAGGAGTGCTTCTGATGACCCTGAGGTTACCAAAAAAAATTCTCGACTAGATCCAAGATCACCTCGACATGATCCGAGGGGGAACAAGCTAGCTCAATGCCAATAAGAACTCTACTACGATGAACTCCATGATCACCTTCAAGGCTATGGTTGAAGTACCCTGAAGCATCTAGTTGTCGGACCCACGAGCGCCTGACAACCACGAACATTGACCAAAGGGCCACTCTATCAACCATCCGAAGCCAATCGATAGCGTTCCCAGACTTACTTGTGTCCCCTTCGAACCGGATAACATCTGAAGGTGAGCTCGACTGCCCCAGCTGTATCGATGAAGCTTCAAATGACAAGAAAGTATGCTTTGACATATCATCCTAGGGTCTAGCTAACGAACTACTCCCTAGCATGGATGCCTCAAACTGGGGAATTAGGGGCAACTATTGGGTCATATTTTGCCCGCCCGATGACGTATCCAATACACAAAGACATGGTGAGCATGTGGCACCATGATCTAGCCACTTGGACCACACAACTTGCGTGGTGGCGCAAGACCCCTTTGATGACTTCACAGGCTTCGATCTTGATCCAATCATCCAAGCAAGGTCGACAGCTCGATGAATTCCGCATCATCGTTTGACTGCCGACTTTACTAGATCTCTGCCCTAGCTCTTAGCAAGTCCCACCAAAGCTTTGAAGGGTCTCTAGTGCGTGGAGCATCTCAGTCTAGCAAACGATGATGTTGACAACCTTTACCCACTAGCAGATGACAGACTCTGTCAGAACTGGCTGACGCCCACTACTCTAACTTTCTGACGGTCACTCCTCTGACGGACGGCGACCTGACATCCGATGGGCCTCCTCTCATAAAAGGGGGCCCGATCAACACATAGAGGGGTTCTTTCTTTATCTCTTTCTCGGGCTCTAGCTACCAACCTCCCACTGTTCTTCCTCTTCGATTTTGATACTGACTTGACCGTTAGAGGGTGCCCTACCGGAGAACCCCCCATCAGTTCCTCTAGTATGTAGACTTTCCTTTGTAGGTATCCGGGGACCAGATCCGACACCGCCCGCTCCAACCTGGCAGCTACCTCATCGCAGCACCCATGCCATGTCACCTCTCGGGTCAAAGAGGAGCAGCAACAAATTTTATCCATTATTTTTCTTGATAGGACATAAGTCTTGCCAATCATCATTTATTGCCATCAACTACAAAGTTATTATTATAATTTGTGTCATAATATTATTATAATAACTTAAAGATCTCATCCAAAAAGAATTAATCAGAAAGTATTATTTGGATTCTTTGATCTTGTATAAATATTCAATATCTTCCAGTCCACAGGCTATCGACTGAACCAACTCTGATATCATTTATAGTGACTTAGGATCTTACAAAAAAAAGCTAACTAGAAGATATTATTTAGATTCTTTGATCTTGTATAAGAATCCAAGATATTTCCAATGAATAACTAATATAGAACTAAATATACATATCTACATAGATCTTTATAATTGTAACAATTATTATTGTTTCATTAGAAATTGATGATTTTATTGTTATTATTTCTTATTATTGAGTTTATAAGAGTTGTCATAACAATCATTGTTTTACTTTGTAAACCTAGTCTACGGTGAACAAGTACCAAATAATGGTTATTATTATTATTATTGTTATGTTGACAAGCCTTTGAGGGACACGTGCCAACCATCTACACTAATTATTGATAACTAAAAGGCATCCCCTAATGAAAGTAACCTTCTTTATTATATTGGACAAAATCTAAAGCTACACTATTCATTCATGCAACTAGATTTCTAAAAGATTGGCTTTTTTCTACTCAAGATTTAAACCACTTGAATCATTTGTGATTATTAATATTAGATAAAACAACATAAACTAACTATTTTTTAGCGATATTAGGAAAGCTGTCTAGTTTGTACAAATGGTACCTTTGGCATGTAATTAGTTCTTTAGAATTGTATGGTAATTTTAATTATGATCAAATATATGATAGAATCATTGGGATTGGGCAAAGTCTCTTAAGGGCCTGTTCTTCTGTAGGTAAATATCATAAAAAATTTAATCAACTTTCTCATTGACCAACTTACCCATATTCTCATATTTTTTAAGATGGATAAGTTACTTTCCCATGGATAGTATTTATTCATAAAGTGGAAGAAAATCTTACCTATCTAAGAGGTGTCTAAATTATTTTTTCATCAATTGAAAAAATAACATCCCTAATTCATTCCTAATATATCCTTAACTTTATAATATAATATAATATAATATTAAAATAATATATAATTTTATATTATTATATATAATAATATTTATATAATACTATAATAATAATATAATAATATAATATATTTATATAATAATATATACTAATATAATATAATATATTATTATATATAATAATATTATATAATGTATATTATATTATTATAATACTATATAATAATATATACTAATATAATATAATATATTATACTATATTATTATATATAATAATATTATATTATATTTATTATATTATGTCAACATAAGATATTAACATAATATAATATAATATATTATAATATATAATAATATATTATTAAATTAATCTATAATAATATTTATATAATACTATAATAATAATGTAATAATATAATATATTTATATACAATAAAATATACTAATATAATATATTATATTATTATATATAATAATATTATATAATATATATGATATTATATTAATATAAGATATTAATATAATAAAATATAGTAATATAATCATATATTATATTATATTATATTATATTATATTATATTATATTATATTATATTATATTATATTATAATATTATATATAATAGTATTTACATAATAAAAGGTACTATTGATAATATGGATAGATCATAGCAACTTATCCAAAAAAATAGTAATATGAAAGAATATGGATAAAAAATTTTTGAGCTATTTTTCAATATACAAAAAAATATAGATAAATTATTTTTCTATCTAAATATTATCTGAAAAATACTTATCCAGAAAAATATAGTTTTCTGAATAAATCTTTTATCTGCAAAAAAATGGCTTTCACGAGAGACGTGCCAACCATCTAAACAAATAACTATTGGTAATTGAAAGGCATCTCCTAATGAAAGTAACCTTCTTCGATGGATTAGACAAAGTCCAAAGCTATATTGTTCGCAATTGGATTTCTAAAAGATTTTTCTTTTCCACTCAAGATTTAAAACACGTAAATCATTTGTGACTGTTAAGATTGGAAAAACATTAATTTAAACTATCTTTTATCGATATTAGAAAAGCTGTTTATTTTTTAACACATGGTACCTTCGGCATGTCATTGGTTCTTTAGAATTCTATGGGAGTGTAAAATATGGTCAAATATATGATAGAATCATTTGGATTCCTATCATTGCTCTTATGTTCCCCTCTAAAATAATGGAACAGAAATGTTACAATAGTGGGTCAAAAATTGGGAGAAAAAATTAGGATGACTTCAAATATCAGAAAATGAGAAATTGTTAACATGATGGTTTTTGGCCATCAGTAAAGATTTTTTCTTGTAGTGATGGATTATATTACACGAGATGTTTAAAAGATAATGAGATTTTTGTATATATATCTTGCAAATATAGGATATTTGCATATTTATTTCTCAAAATCACTATATACGTATATATCCCTTAATTCATCCTATTTTGGTATGATACCTATCCAGTTAGATTTTTGGCTAACAATAATAATGAATATCAGTTTTAAGTATAAACTCTATTTCTTTTTATATTGATACCCCTAAAAGTCTTAACATTTAATCTGTATTACAAAGAGTTATTTTTGTATAAATTTTTACAAGGTTCTAATGCGAAAGGATAGTAGAGTTATTTTATATTTAAAATAATTACTTACTAAAACCATCAGCCAACAATCTAATGGAAATGGTATGATTGAAAAAACAAGGTAAGTTGAGGATATGCAAATTATCATTTTCTAGAGATAAATATACAATACCTTCTAGGGACGCACACGGAGTGTGTGTGTGTATGTATGTATGTATGTATGTGTGTGTATATATATGTATGTATGTATGTATATATATGTGTGTGTGTAATCTCAAAGATAATTGCAAGGTGACAATCACATGTGGTGAGAAAAGTTGTAAGAGATGGCAAATTGGGATAAGGTGTGGATCACCCCCATCGATCTCATTTATAGTTATATGAGCATAACGTACCATGATGTGGGAATTCTATAGAAGATTTTTAAGTTAATAACAATATTCACAATTCACCTCTTTTTTTCTTCCTTTCTCTGTCTGTTTGTGTGCCCGTGTGCATCCATGTCAAAGGAAAAAAAAAAGAAAAATACATAAAGACAAATATTTATGAAACCCCCAACTCAACCAATTTGTGAGACCTTCACATATACTGTGTAAAAAGAGTTAACGATGTTAAAATTAAGATCCACATTGCTGAGCATTATCCATACTACAAAAAAATACCTAAAAATCAAAATTTATATAGTTTGATTGGATTTAATCAATGTATTAAGTTAGTACCAAAACGAATAGTATCCATTGTAGCGTATGGTAAAATATATGATAGGATACATAAATTGAAAAGATCTACTTTATGAATGCTAATAATATATCTTGTTGGGATAAACCGACCGACTTCAGACTTTAGTCACCATAACTCTAAGTACGTATCGGCTGAATATGCGGTTCCGACTCTTTATCGACTGACTGAGCGAATCGCACCGACCTACTGTTGGTTGATCGATTAATATCGGTTGACCAACTAATGATTCGACTACTACCGATCGACAGCGAATGACTTAGACCGTCGGCATAACAGAACTACTAGCCAATGATCGCTCATAGATTCTACTGATATATAATCGATTCTACCGACATATGGCCGGCTAATCTGCTTAATATACCATAACCGTCATAAACGGTTATCAACTATGTATTATGGCTATTAAGGAGAATTAATGCCCCACTAATTTCATATTTATGGTCCGATAATTTAGCATCATAAAAAATGAAACCACATGCTCGACGGTTACACCAAAATCATCTATAAAAAGGAGGTAAGGAGCAGTACTGGTAAGGCATCTCAGGGTCAAAACTCTACTACTTTTTACATTCAAAAACTATTGTTCACTAACTTCCTTCTCTGACTTAAGCATCGGAGGGTCTCCGCTAGACACCAATCTAATATGTGTGGACGCTGTCTTGCAGGTGTTCGTTATCGATGACAGGCGATGGGGAGTTGGCCACAACAGATTGGCACGTCAGGAAAGGAAAAAGATCATATACACCATGACGAAGATCAGAGCCCAACACTCGACTGCAACCGGATTAACGAGGCACTCTTCCTTCCAGGAAGAGTTTCCTCCCCCTCCTCCAGTAGCAGAGCTTAGTTCCTCACGTCTCGTAATCACCATGGACATCCAGATCGCTGCGCTTGTGCAGCAAATGAATATTCTCACGGAGGCAGTCAAAAGCCCCCAACAATAGCAAACCCAGCATCAATCGTCGGTGGAGCAACCAGTGGCACAGTTGGTGCCATTTAGACACAACCGCCATCATACGCGGCAATCACCTTCTCCTTCTCTGGAGCGACCATCTCGGCTCTCCCATCGAGATGAATAGCGGCATTCTCAAGACTCTCATCGTGCCACCCACCACTCGCGGCGTTCCTCTCCTTCCCATCTCGACCGCATTAGGAACGAGAAATGGCCGCAGATGCCTTTTGCTTCTCCTTCAAGCTCGTCGGGGGGTTCTACCCTCGGAGTGTTCTAGCAACGATAGTTCGACGACTACGAACGCAAGTTTCAGAAAATCAAGCACCGACTCACCCAGCTTCAGTTGAAAAGTCGGAAGTCCTCCAACAACTATGACTTTCACACCGTCCAGCCTCTCTCTCGGCACTCTTGGACGAGCCAATCCCATCTCGATTCAAGATGCCTCAAGTGGAGCCATATGACGGCTCCACCGACCAGATCGTCCACTTTGAGAGCTACAAGGCTTTCATGACGATTCAGGAGGCGATCGATGCCCTTTTGTGCATCGACTTTCTGACGACTCTTCAGAAAGCTGCTCGAGCCTGGTATTTCGGGCTTCAGTCAAAAAATATATACTCCTTCGGACAGCTCGAACACTCTTTCGTGGCTCACTTCGACACCAGTCGAAGACGGTCACGAACCTCTGATAGTCTCTTCTCAATCAAGTAGGGAGAGACTGAGACACTTCGAGATTTTGTGGTCCGTTTTAATGCGGCCACGCTTGAGGCCAAGGACCTTAATGAAGACATGACCATATCGGCCATGAAAAGAGATCTGAAGGGATCTCGATTTATATATTCTTTGGACAACACTCTCCTCCAGACTTATGCTGAACTTCTGGAGCATGCATACAAGTATATGCGCACGGATGAAGGAGCTTCTGACCGATGCCAGTCAGAAGGCAAAGGTCAGAAGAAGAAAAGAAGAAGAAATAGAAGAAGGGAGGAGCTCTAGCCGAATCAAGTCGACCGCCATCCAATAAGCGAGCTTCACCCCGACGATGGAGTTCAAGACCGAATTACGGCAGGTATGACCCCTACACTCCTCTTTCTGCTCCCCGTGCGCAGATCCTCATGGAGATCGAAGGAGCAGAATATCTACGATACCCTCCATCGATGAAAGCATCATCAAGGAACCGTGATCGGAGAAAGTATTATCGGTTCCATCATGATCATGGTCACGATACCGAACAATGCATCCAACTCAGGGATGAGATAGAAGCCCTGATTCGATGAGGCTACCTCGAAAAATATCAGAGAGATCCGCCAACTTAACCTCTTGCTGATCGATGATCTCAGCCGATTAAGGAAGCTATAAATAATCAACCGACTACAGGGGTGATCAACATGATCTCCAGATGACTGGACTGGAGGGCAACTTTTGAAGAAGAGTCGGCGAAATAGCGATGACTCAATAATGTAATAACTTTTGCGGAAGAAGATGTTCGAAGAATTTAGACTCTCCATGATGATGCTGTTGTTGTCTCGATAATAATAATAAATTATGATATAAAAAGAATCCTTATAGATAATTAAAGTTCAATTGATGTTCTATTTTATTCGACTTTCTCTCGAATGCGACTACTGACTAGCTGACTCAGAAGAGTCTCGACGCCATTAGTCTGCTTCACAGAAGATACTGTCACAGTGGAAGAAAAAATCTCCCTCTCCTTAATCACTGGAATCGAACCACAACAGAGCACCATCTTCATAACATTCACGGTAGTTCGAGTACCTTCGACTTATAACGTCATATTTGGATGATCTGGACTCAATGCTCTGAAAGTAGTGGTTTCAACATATCATTTATTAGTCCGATCTTGACAAGAAATGGAGTTGAAGAGATGTGTAGAGATCAGCAACTTGTCCGATGCTGCTTTCTTATCTCCACCCAAAATAATAAGCCTGAAGACTCTCTGTCTGTCAACAAATTAGACCAAAGAGAGAATCAAGAAAGGGATGAACCAGCTGAACAACTGGTTTCTATTCGACTGAAAGAAAAAAATCCTGAGAAAATGATCCAAATTGGATCGCACTGTCCGACTCAGAGCGGCAACAATTAATAAAATTACTCAAAGCCAATGCCGATATTTTTGCTTGGTCGGTGACCAACATATCTGAGATTCCTTCGAAAGTAATAACTCACCGACTTAACATCAATCCGAACGTTAAGCCAGTGAGACAAAAGAAGCGACCTTTTATCCTTGAAAAATAAAAGGTCATTGATGAAGAAGTCGACAAGCTCCTCGCAACAGACTTCATCAGAGAAGCTATATGTCCCAATGGACTCGTCAATATGGTAATGGTGAGAAAAACCAATGAAAAGTGAAAAATCTGCATCGACTATACGGATTTAAATGATGCCTGTCCGAAGGACAGCTTTTTATTATCGAAGATTGATCAACTGATTGATGTGACTTTAGATCATCGACTTTTGAGTTTCATGGATGTCTTCGTCAGGTATAATCAAATTCGGATGGCATCAGAAGATGAGGAGCACATAGCTTTTGTAACCAATAAAGGCATCTACTGCTACAAAGTAATGCCTTTCGGTTTGAAAAATGCTGAAGCTACTTATCAACGGCTCATCAATAAGATCTTCAAAGCCCAGATTAAATGAAATATAGAGGTGTACATGGATGATATGCTGGTGAAGAGTCTTTGAACTTCAGATCATGCTCGAAATCTGGAGGAAGCCTTTGGCATGCTTCGACGACATCGGATGAAGTTAAATCTGATCAAGTGTGCATTTGGGGTAAACTCCAAGAAATTTCTCAAATTTCTTGTTTCACAATGAGGGATCAAGGCTAAATCTGAAAAGATAAAGGCCATCATCAACATGAAGCATCCGAGCTCAAAGAAAGAGATACAGCAACTCAACGGAAGGATTGACACACTCAGCCGATTCATTTCTAGGTTGGTCGAGAGATGCTTGCCATTCTTCAAAACTTTACGACAGACAAAGGACTTCTTATGGTCGGATGAATACCGACGGTCCTTTAAAGACTTGAAAAAATACTTGGTTTCTCCACCTTTGCTTACAAAATCGAAGGTTGGAGAGACATTGTATCTCTACTTAGCGACTTCAACATAAGCAGTTAGTTCGGTGTTCGTCTAGGAGGATGAAAATCGAATCCATCGATCGATCTACTACACCAATAAAGTACTTCACAATACTGAAGTCCGATATTCAAGAATGGAGAAAATGATCTACGCTCTAATCATATCGGGACAATGACTTCATCCGTACTTCCAAGCATATCCAACTATGATCTTGATAGATCAACCATTGAAGGCGATCTTACATTGACCTGATATGTTAGGTCGGATGGCGAAGTGGACAGTGAAGCTTGACAAGTTCGACATACAATATCGCCCACAACCATCCAAGAAGATGCAAGTTCTGGCCGACTTCATCGCAGAATATACAATATTCGATAATAAGTCAGAAGATATAGATGATAATATAATAAAGCATGTTACAACTCCCGAACCCAACCTAAGGTCGACCTGGATGCTGCACATCGATGGAGCATCTAATGTACAAGGTAGTGGAGCCGGCCTTATACTCACAAATTTCGAAGGGGTAGTCACTGAATATGCCCTTCGATTCAACTTTAAAGCCTCAAATAATCAAGCCAAATATGTAGCACTCTTAGCCGGCTTGAAGATAGCCAAAGAGCTTGAGATCGATAGTTTGAAGGTCTTCACCGACTCACAACTGATTGCTGGACAAGTCAAGGGTTAATTTGAAGCCCAAGATCCGACTATGATGAAGTACCTTCAGAAGATGAAAGATATTACAGCGAGCTTGAAATATTTCGAGATCTTTCATATTTTCAGAATCGAAAATGCTCGAGCCGACATACTTTCACGATTGGCTACTACTGCTTTCAACTCGCTGAGTCGAACATTCGTTGAATGCCTCGAACAGTCGAGTATCGACAAAGTTGAGAAAATATTGCAGCTTACTATCGAACCAAGCTGGATGGATCCGATCGTCCAATACTTGACCGATGGGATTCTTCCTGCAGATCCTTCAGAAGCCAAACAACTTCGATGGATGGTCTCTCAATATGTAATAATGAATGATCATCTCCACAAAAAGTCATTCTCACTTTCCTTGCTAAAATGTTTGAGACCTGTAGATGCCAACTATGTACTTAGAGAAGTACCCCAAAAAAATTTATGAAAATCACTTGGGAGGTAAATCTCTAGCTTATAAAGTCCTGCGACAAAGATACTATTGGCCCACCATGAACAAAAATGCAGCTGAACTTATCCAGAGGTGTGAACTATGTCAAAGGTATGCAAATATACAACATCAATCAGCTAGTTAATTGACAGCGATTGTAACACCATGACCCTTCGTATAATAGAGAATCGATATACTTGGTCCTTTTTCTCCAACATCTGGTCAGAGAAAATTTATAGTGATTGTTATCAACTACTTCACTAAATGGATAGAAGCCAAACCTCTGACCTAAATCATTAAAAATAAAATAGAAGACTTCATTCAGAAATTCATCATTTACAGATTCGATTTACCACATACCATCATCACAGACAATGATCAATAATTCGACAATCAAAATTTTAAAGAATTCTATACAAAGTTTCATATCACACACAAACTCACGTCAGTCAGCCATCCACAGTCAAATGGAGAGGTGGAGGTAATCAACCGAACAATCTTGCATCGGCTTAAGATCCGACTGAATGAAGCCAAAGATCTCTGGGTGGAAGAATTATATCCAGTCTTATGGATGTATCGAACAACTCCCTGTAAACCGACTGGAGAATCCTCCTTTAATTTGGCTTATGGAACAGAAGCAATGATTCCGCTCGAGATCAGACTGCCATCAATAAGGGTGGAACAATACAGTGAACCGAGCAATTTTGAATGTCGGAGAGCTGACTTAGATCTCTTTTCAGAACTCCGACAGCAAGCTCAAGTTCGGATGGCTGCATATCGACAAAGAATAGTCTAGTATTATAATGCAGGAGTCAAGCCGAAGGTCTTTCAATCAGAAGATTTGGTCTTAAGAAAAGCAGAAATCTCAAAACTTTTAAATCAAGAAAAACTATCTCCAAATTGAGAAGAACCTTACAGAATATCTGAAACTCTTAGACTAGATGCATATCGACTAGAAATCCTTGAAGGGTCGGTAATTTTCTGAACATGGAATGCTAACAATCCGAAGATGTATCACCCATAAAGTTGTTGATATATACATTATTTAGAATACATTACAGAAATTTCAAAATCACAAACCTAAGTCAAGTTCTATCAACGATCGACTATATGTCGGCTTTCATTGTAAAAATCGAACTATCGATTATACTTCGACATGGAGTTTATTTCAGCTTTCATTGTAAAAGCTAAAGAAACTACTTTGGTGTCGACTATATTTCGATTCTCTTGCAAAAAGTGACATACCGACTGCAATCTCAAACTGACATCAAATATACAGGCTTTCACTGCAAAAGCCGTAGTGTCGATTATATCTCGATTTCAATGTCGATTTTTCACCGTAAAAGCTGATTACAGTCGAAAGAATAATATGCCGACTTAGTCCTAACTAAGCGGAATAAAATGCCAAAATAATCAAGGTCAGATTAAAATTATACCGACATGGCTACGGCCAGTCGAAGGATATTCGGCTTGCCATCGATTATCAAATCATCTGACGTACAAATCCAACCAAACATCGGGTATAGGATATTCGACTTACCATCATTATCCTAACTTTTATTAAGTACATCAAAGACTACATGACTAACTGATATTCTACAAGTTCTACCGAATGATCGGATCATCGATTAATATTCGGTGGCTATTTTACATTACAGACATTGCAGACTTAATATTCCAGACAAACAGTTCAAACTTAGAAGAAAATGCTTTCATTCATTATCAAAAAGAAGTAATAAAATTGGATCGAAGTCCAATTACAGGTATCTGATTACACAAAAAAGGAAAGCAAAATACACTGATTAAGCTTCGTCGCCGTTCCTATTCCTTTGCTCTGATTCAGGCATGGTCAGTGCTTCATCTTGAGTCGGCATGGCTTCTTCTTCAGCAACCCCATCTTCCGATCTTGGAAGAACGATGCTGCTCAAGTCGAGATTCAGATATAATTTTTCGACCGCATCTCGACCGTCTTCATATCCGATGCAGTACGAGGTGAAGCCACCTTCGAGGATCTCTTTCTTGAATTCTTCCAAACTTTAAAAATCGTCGATTGCTCGACTCAATGCGTCCCTTGCCAACTCCGTTTTCGCCTTCGTCAAAACAGCATCAGCTCGAGCAGAGGATGACTCTTCTTCGATCAGTGCCAACCTTTTCAAGCTAGCCCGATGACGTCCACATTCGGCTTCAAGTTCTTCGATGCATCCGTCTTGCTCTCATTGAAGCTGGTGGATAAAATGCTTTTTGCTCTTGCCTGCGACTCAAGAGCCAAAATAGCCTCGCGAGCTAACTTAAGTTCGGCCCCCGAGGATGTTAAGTAGTCAGTTAGTCAGAAAACTTCCTTTTGAAGCTTGGCTTCCTGCTCCACTGCCGACTTAAGTTATTCGAGTACAGCCGCTTTCTCGACATTCACAGCTACCACCCTATTCATCCATGACTGACGAAAGTCACCGAACTTTGCGTAGGTGACTTCTAAATCGAACATGTCGTGGATCAACTGCAGACAAAAAATAAGTTGGATTAAAAAAAAAAGAAAGAAAACTTACCCCAAGTATCATCGGATAAAAAGACGAGAACATCTCGGCCACTGTTTGGCTCTTTCGATTCTTCTGATCAACAGGAAGAAGAGCGGCTTGGCACGGTCACTTGGCCAATGTTGGATTGGCCAGGGCTGATTCATCACCAGGCACTTGAAGGTCGAGGTGAACCGTGTGGCCCTCCGATGCTGCATCTTTCACTGAAGTCACCGGAGCTTTCCTCCAGTCCCTTGTCGGCAGCCCCATGTTCGAAAGTGAGGGGAAGCTTGAACTCGACTGCACCCCAGCTGAAGGAGCAACTGGTGCAGCCGTAGATTATTCGAGTTCTCCTGCCTCGACCCGAACCTCCTCAGTTGATGGAACTACCAACAGTGCTTTGGTAGTTCCCCTTGCCGCTCTTTTTTTGGACGATACAACAGGGAGCACTGTCGGGGCCAATAGTGCCAGGATCGTCTCAGGAACCGATGTAGATGGAGCATCGGGTTCCTCAGTCGGCATTGAAGCAACAATTGGAGCTGGTGCCGCTTGAACTTGCGCAGAAGTTTGATGCCTCTTCGATGGTCGAGAAGGTCCAATCTCAGATGTTGCCCTCTTCCTGGCAGCGTGCTGACAAATGTCAAGCACTCGACATTCGCACCCTCGGCTGCATGGCTATAATTACAACAGAAGTCAGTACAACTCAACAAGTAAAAGAAAAGTGAAGTCCGAAATAACCGACCGACTATACTATACCTAGACGGACGATCGAACTAAGACCGACATCATAAAGGGCTTGTTCAGTCACAAGCTCCTTCTACACTGGAACCACCACGTCTTTCAGCCGATGAAAGTCCTCCCAATCGTCGACCTCTACTTGGCTGTTGTCGTTGGGACTAGTTCATGGGTCTCCCCAATGGGAAGAAAAACCCCAAGGAAGGGTAGAGGAAGCAAAGAAGGATTGGTTCTTCCATCCATGAATAGACGATGGAAGACCGATAATAAAGGAAAGACCTTTTCAGAGATTGAAGAACCACCATCCTCAGACATTCGGATGAGGTCGGAGGATGAAGAAAATTCAGAAAAGAGAAGGATGAGGTTCAGTCGGTAGCAACCGACACAACAAGGCAAAACTAATTATCAGCCGGATCGAATTCGGTGCCAACTGAGTCGGCCAAAATCTCTAGTAATCTAAAATATTATGGATAAATTTTAGATTCGAAAATCGAAGACCCGTCCGAAGATCTTCGATATAAAAGGCCACCTGGCCTGAAGGAGGGGTATTCACCCGACCATCAGTCTTAGGGATGAAAAGTTGAAATAGCTCCGAGATACCATACTATTCCTGGAGCCGCTCGACATTCAGCTCCGAAAGTGAAAAAATCTCCACCTCCAGACCTGATTGGGATTCATCAATCGGATTCTCCGACTGACCATCCCGAGAAGGAAAAGTCCTAGCCATAAGAGACAAGACTCTAAAAGAAGACAGAGATTCTAAAGGAAAAGGGACTCAAGGAAAGACAGGAACTTGATCTGAAAAAGATGGGAATAACAACCTCAAACGTTGGGGCGACCGTCCGGCAGAGTTTCAACACCAAGAAAGATAAAATGAAAAATAGAAGTTTGATAGAGAGCGACCCTATATATATAGGATCTCTCAACAGTCGAGATGAAGGCGATCGAATCAAAGATTTATCAGATGATGACACGTGGTAACATCTGAACCGACCATTGATCAGACGGTTCGACGCACCTGCCCCAGATCGAGCTACATCACCCTAATCCGCGTGAACAGATCCGAACCAATAACATTCAGACATGTGGCACAAATCTACTTGTCAGAATCATATCGTCCGATGTCGAATCGACTTTCCGAAATGATGTCTGACACTGACAACTGATTTTGAATCATCCGATCAGTGTGACAGTTTAAAGACGACTGTATCTACCAAAACGATAAAACCGTCAATCGTCCATATCTCGAAAAAAGCGACATCAAAATTGAAGTTTGATGTGACCGAAATAACTCCCTTCGTCCAATGTGACGAACCACGTGACAATATACACGTCGATTCACCTTGGACTTGAGAGTGAGAGGCAACTATTGGGGTAAACCGATCGACTCCTGACTTTGGTCATCATGACCTGACTGCGCATCGACCAAAAATGCGATTCTGACTTTTCATCGACCGACTGAGCGAACTGCACCGACTTACTGTTGGTTGACCGACTAATGATTCGACTACTACCGATGGACAGCGAAGGACTTAGACCGTCGGCATAATAGAACTGCTAGCCAACGATAACTTATAGATTCTACCGACATATAGTCGGTTCTACCAATATATGGCCGGCTAATCTGCTCAACATACTATAACCGTCACAAACAGTTATCAACTACATGTCACGACTATTAAGGAGAATTAATGCCCCACTAATTTCATATTTATGGTCCGATAATTTAACGCCATAAAAAGCGAGACCACGTGCTCGATGGTTATACCAGAATCATCTATAAAAAAGAGGTAAGTGAGCAGTACTGGTAAGGCATCTCGGGGCCAGAAGTCTGCTACTTTCTACATTCAAAAACTATGGTTCATCAACTTCCTTCTCTGACTTAAGTATCGAAGAGTTCCGTCGGACACCAATCTGGTCTGTGTGGACGCTGTCTTGTAGGTGCTCGTTACCGGCGACAAGCGATGGGAAGTTGGCCGCAACATATCTTAAAATATGGTATCATATCATTGCGACCATCCATTTCGATATCACCTGATGATACAAATTTGAGACCATCAAAATTATATAAATTCTAATTTATTGATTTTTTTATATTGTAAAATATGTTCAATAATTTGTACCTTCAATTTTCTTAGTATATCATTGATTTTGAATTGTTACCTGCCTTTCCGAAGTGCTCGCATAAAATGCATAGTGCAACTCTTTGTATACATACGTGTGTGCGTGCATGCATTTCCGGTGCAATGTTGGACCCTTCAAATCGGTTCAGGCTACAGTTGCCGAGGCTGTTGCGAGTCAATGGCTTGGATTTTAGACAAAAGTGCTCTTGGTATAGGAATTCAGCTAATGAGTTAATGAGCTAATATTAAGTGGGCCTAAAATTAGAGTTCCATTAAGATTTCGGAGTTTGAAGTCTTTGGGATTATTTTTAATGGGTAAGAGAAGCAAATCATAAATACCCAAGAGGGCTTGGACTCTAGGAAGTAGCGAGCAAAAAGTCTGTGAATTTTCCCATCAAGTTCTATGCTTTTAATCTAGGGTAGCTACAACTCGATTTTTTTTTTTTTTTGGTTTGAAGTATGTATCAATGGTTGAATGTATGATCCTAAACTAGACCTACGAATTAGATTGCTGCGGATGTGGTATTTTTCATATTCATTGGACTTATATGTTATATTTTGTTTATCTGGATTTAATTGTACCAACTTTATATCTATTTTTATTTGGCCATTTTGAGATCAATTTTCTATTTTATCATACCGGATCAAATAAAAAAAGTCCAATATTTATCATATTATATGATATTAAAATTGTACCATGAGTTTAGACATAGCGGCCCGGCCCCAAGAGAAGCCATTATGTTTATAAGCTTATAGTGGGTTCAAGGTTTGGTATCGTATATAATAATTAACTTGGAAAGGTTTGGAGTAGTATATAATAATTAAGTTGGTTATTGCCACTCCAAAGCCTTGATTACATTTTGATTATTGTTTATCTCAAAAAAAAAAAAATTCTTGATTATTGTAAATTGTATTAATAGCTTCATCAAATATATAGACATATCATAGTGTAGTGATATAGATTTAGAAAAAAGGTTTCAATTGTAAGCCAATTTGTCCAGCAAATTAACTACTTAGTAATTTGGATTTGGTTTGTTGGCTTATAGCATATAATATTAATTGTAAATATGTACCATTTTTGTGGCTGTTCTCCCTAATATTGTTTGTTTTGCTGGATCGCTTGTCCCTATATTGAATGGCTCAAATTTCTTGCAGAGAAGATAGGGTTACCTTCACCTTCTTAGACCTGGCACTTCATGAGGACAAGCCACCTTTTCCCATGGATTCTAGCATGCCAGGTTAGAGAAAGCTCTGTGAGAGGAGAGTGGTTCAACCTTTTAAGTCTTTTAGAAGCATATCTCTAGAGATATTGGAGGCTCCATTCCTGCTCTGCAAAGGGAATTGTTATATATATAGTTGAAGAGCAGTTTGTTAGCTTTGACAAAGTATGGGCAAGCACCCTAATCTCTAAATTCTCATCCATAAGGTATGATGGCTTTATTAATGGTGTGAGCATATAATGGAGATGAGAGACATATCAATCCAATTAAAATCATTGGAAGTTGACATCTTTGAGTTGTTCCTTGTCCACTTCATGCTCAATTCTTTGCCTCTTGAACATGGACCATTCAAAATTCATTAAAATACATAAAACTAAAAATGATTAATGCATGGACCTCTCTAACCATTTGTGTGAAAGAGAAGTAAAGATCGAATCAAAAGAAACTAGAAACTGTCCACCTGCCCTCTCATAAATAGTAGCAGCAAAGATCATAGTGTTCCTACTAAAAAAGACATGGTGTGAGCTAACTCGGCAGTTTAAGTGGACTTCAAGTTGCTTGATAAGAAAGGTGCAGTTAATCCCTTGTATATTTTGAAGCATATTTAATTGATGTCCCTATAATAAATGATGGATTAATTGATTCAAGTGCCAATATCCAAATTCACCATTCCATGCAGACCTTTCTATATATATGGCCAAATACAAGCAATAGCAATGTGATATTTTGCATGATTAATTGATTAATCTCAACATAAATTTATGAGCCTCGGAACTCAAATTTTGCCAGTTGTTTATTGGGAAGAAAAGAAATCAACAACTAAAAACTTCAGCAAAAATTCATATATAGCAGTTTTGAAGTCACGAAACCAACTTAATTTAATCAGATAATATTAACTAAATTGCTCATAAACCATGTTAATCCTCTTGTTGGAACTTAACTTTGAAGCAAACGCATACTAAAATGGTGTGACCACATGATAAATAAGCTGATGTTGCTCCTGTGTCTGGAGTCTGGACAAGGCTCTTTAAGTCCTCACTGCCACCTTCTTGAGGGGGACCACGAGGACCTCATCTGCACTCCATCAGGAGCAGTAACGGTTAGAAGGTTAGGTTCAATAATTCATCATGGTCCTGATTTCGATTATGGATGATGTGTACGGTTGTAATGTAACCTTTGCTGTATTTGCAGACCCACACTGTTTCAATATACTTACAGGTAGTGAGTACTTCCTTTAAGGTTTCTCTTCTGCAAGCTGCTAATATGAATCCATGGGCGAGAAATTTTAGGGTTGATGGTGTATCTTTTGCATGACAAAAAAAAAAGAATTCTTCTTCCTTCGCATGAATCTTGTTTTGAATTATGCAATAGTCACTTCAAGATCTATGCAAACAAATGAATGAAGGAGTTTAAGATGCTTAGAGATCTTTGCAGGATGCAATCCAATGGTCCACATTGTGAAAAAGGATCAATCATTCTTTCATGATAAAAGTACAAACTTGAAATTTTGCGCTATGATTCAACGTTAGCCTACTAGCTCATGATGTTTCATTTCTTTATTTTGCTATGGGCCATCTTAGCTGTAGCATCCCGAAGAATGCTGCACTTGAAGCATCAATATGAATAATTTTTTATTTTTTCGAATAAATGTCAATAGTGCCTATTTGAAAATAAAATATATTTAATGAAATACTAATTATGATTGATGCTATTTTATTTATAAAAATATTTAATATTTTCAAGTGATATTTTTTAGAGTTCCATATAAGTAGTCAGTAGTTTTGTACTAATATATTTAATTATTCAAGAGCCATCAACGAACTCCACCATTCATCCATCATAATCCGATGGTAGATTCATGCAAAGAAAGTTAATTCTTCTTTCACAGTACGAAAGATACACCCCCGGGCATTGTATGGTTGGGTTGGTTTACCAAGTCATAGTATGAAATTGTACCAACCATATTTCTCAAAAATAAAAGAAAAAATCATAAAAACTGCAGTTTGACCTCCCAGCCACAGTATACTGAGTTTATCACTTTAATCACACTAATTTATAGCCATCGAGACTCTTCAAATTTTCCTTCCATATATCCACTCACTCAGTGGGGGATGTAACCTTTTTGGACCACACGTTCAGGTGTCAGAAGTGGTACATGTCAACCACACGGGACTAAAGTAAATATGTCATGCATTATGTCTGCATGTTATACCAGACAGGCACCGGAGATCACCTGCCATGTGCCTGCCACTTAAATTTACCAGGCCATGCACTTCATCAAATAAACGATCTCACTCACAAAGCACATCACATTGTCGTATGAATTATAATTCACATTTACTTGGTAAGGCTAAGTTCTTCAAAATTATTATAATCACGTTGTCATATTGCCAAATCTCAATTAATGATTTTTTTTTTTTTTGAAATCCTTTTGTCGTTAACACTTAATTGTGTTTCCTAGAAGACACGAATTTCTATAAATTCAGGACCACCGGCATGCCAATTCAATCAGGTTAATTAGTGAAATTTTGGGTAATCAGGTTAAATAAGTTCATTGCTTTAGTAGTAGCAAAATGTAATGGAATTTCAAAGTGAGGAATGATATAAATGTAAGTTGAAAGATAATTAGATTTTCTCAAAAAAAAATATTTTAAAATGCAACAGCCGATGTGTTGTGAAATATGCTTGGTGTCGATAGATAAATATTTCGAAGTTGGTCAAGAAGAACTAGAGAGAGAGAGAGAGATCATTCCTATCTGCATTATATTTTCCGACCATATGCATTGAGCCACTTTGAACTGTTTCAAATGATTGCGAAATGTTCCAACTCTTGTTGACTAAGAAATTAATTTACCCATTCGATATCACATTTCATCATTCAAGCTGCCTCATCATAATCTACATAATCCAAAATTAATTTTCAAGGACAAACACCTCATCTAATTAACCAAGACCCACATAATTCCCATCTCTTTTAAGATAGAGGAGGCTGAAGCTACCAAAACAAGACAACAGTATTGAAAAGAGAGCAACACTAATTTATGTTTAAAGATCAAATGGCTCAGGGAGGGAGCATTGGATCTACGTACGTACCTTGCACCCTGAGCAATTCAATGGGAAGGAGGTGAAGGTGGGTCTCATCAGCAAACTATTTCTTACGACATGAGACAATACGTCCAAAAAGAAGTTGCCAAGCGGCTCACATGAAATATCTTCAGGTAGTTGCCTTTTGGTTGCACGGAAATAAATGACGAGGGGGAATGGGACGTGATCTATATCGGCCGATTTGTTGGATCTTTCCCCGTCCGCCTTTCCAAGGGGCCATGCTTTGGCCCCCGTCCACGCAATGCGCAGAGGACAAAAATTCTAAGGCTTTCGATAAATACAGTGGCTAAGTCAAGGATCGTAGGACATCCTCCCCCACGCTCGTAGGGACACCACGGCCCTACTGCCTCACTGCCACGTGATGGGAGCGTCCCAAAGGCACCATCAGAGCAGACACCTCACGTTTACACTTGGCCACCCTTCTCTCTCTCGTCTTGCTGGGGAGACAAAAATATGACCCACGTACAGGTTGTGGGATAGGGTGGGGAAAATCCCCGTGTCAAGGTCCTCGAGAACGTTAGATGTTATTGGTTGTTTGCTATTTGTTTCTTTTATTTTATTTTTACTTGCAAAGGATACGTAAGAGCTAGGGATTCCTTTAATGAGAGTTGCATATGAGCAGCTAACAATTATCCACACATACTTGTAAGATTTTTTTTTTTTTTTTTTTTGGTAGAAATGTATAAGACCATTTATTTAAGATGGTAAGTCAGTATAATTACAATCAAAGGCCTGTAATACGTAAATGAAAAAGAAGGCCAAAAACACAGGCGACAACAGATGGTGGAAGATAAGAAAGGATATCAAGCAACAGCCTTCGATGGCAACTTTATAGTACAGAAAATATGGTTTCATAGTACACACTTGTAAGTTTTTCTAACCACATCGTAGCATAGTAAATATATGAGATTTGCAGTAAATAGGATTTGATTCAACTCATCGGCACCACTTTTTGAACACATGTTGAAGATATTTTAAGTTATCTTTTTAAAGTAGATATTTTAAGCTCTCTCTCTCTCTCTTGCTAATTAAGGAGACAAAAATATGACCCACCTACAAGATGAGAGACCAAACAAGTTGTGTAATAGGGTGGGGAAAATCTCTGTGTCAAGGAAGTTAGATGTAATGGTCGGTTGTTTACGATTTTTGTTTCTTTTTATGTTTATTTTTCAAAAGATATGCAGGACCTAGGAATTCTTTTATTTGGATGAAGACAAAAAAATGAACTTGGCGTCTTTGTTATGTGCCACATAGAGCTAATCATGGACTAGATTAGAGAATAGAAAATGTTAAATTTTAAATAGCCATGGCTCAAAATCCTACTAAAAACAAATATAATTTAGGCTTAAGGCTCCGTCCAAAATCAGCTCTAGTACAATGGCTGCTTGTCAAACAAAATGGTAATTGTATCACCAAAAGTTCAGAATGATAGTTGTACTTGAGCGGTTAACAACTATCCATGCGCACACTCGTAAAACTTTATAATTTCATCACAGTATAGTAAGTGCATGAGATTTATGGTAAATAGGATTTGATGCCACTTATTAACACCTCTTTTTTGAACACATGTTGTAGAGTGAATTTACATTCATTATTAAAAAGTACTTTAGATTTCTTCTTATTACAAGGAGATATATTATCGATACTAAATTTATTTTTAAGAGGCTATTTGGTCGTTAGTCAAATAGAT